>NC_142873.1:110275000-110410000 GCF_051225735.1 Oryctolagus cuniculus
CACATTTAGAGAGAGAGAAAAAAAAGAAGCAGCTAAAATTAACTTAATTTTGTTTTATAAAGATTTATTTATTTATTTGAAAGGCAGAGTGTTTGAGGGAAATGGAGAGACAGCTGAGGGGAGCGGGGCGGGAGGGGTGTGAGCGAGAAAGATATCTTCCATCTCCAATCTTCTGATTCACTCCCCAAGTGTCCACAACAGCCAGATCTGGGCCAGGCTGAAGCCAGGAGCCAGGAACCCCATGCAGTTCTCCCATTGGGTATCTGGGTCCCAAGCATTTGGGGCATTCTCTGCTGCTTTCCCAGGCACATTGGCATGGAGCTGGGTCAGAAGCGAAGTAAATGGGGTTCACACTAGCACTCAGCATCACCTGTGGTGGCTTAACTTACTGCACAACACTGGTCCTAAAATTAATTTTAGAAATATATTTTATTTAACTCACTGTATTAAAGGAATTATATATAATCTGTAAAAATCATTAGTGGGATTTTTCCTAGTTGTCTTTCAAATATGGTATTTATTTAATGCTGACTCTGCCAATTTCAGTTTGGACCAGTCTGCCTTCAATGTTCAGTAGTCACACATGGCTATGGCTGCTATGTTGGACAACACAGCTCCAGAAACTTGTGAGGGGAATGCTGGGAAGAGGCAGGTAGATGTAGTCCTCAGTCAGACAGAGCTTAGACAGTGACAGGGGAACCAGCCATTATCAAGCAATTATGACCACAAAAATCAGAATAAAACAATCAACAAAAGCGAGGCGAGGGGAAGTATAAACCCAGTCTATTATATACTCAAATTATCAGGAGGGACAGGGGCAAGAGATTCAATTTTGCTTTTTACCCCAACTGTCTTTGGGATTACTTTTTTGTGTCATCCTGGGCAGTCTCCCTTCTAGACTCAGCTCTGAGTGATCACGCACAATTCCTTGGTTCTCAAGAACCTATATTAAAAAACAAAAGGACCCACGCTTAGCGGCTGTGCCCTGCTGATTCCAGAGTGATGGCTTCAAGGCCTGTGTTCCCTGCCGTGTTGTGAATAAGGTGCAGCTAGAGGCTGTCCCGTCTCTGGCACCATCGCAGTCCAGGCCTTTACTTCATACTTTGGGAATGGACGAGTGAGCTGAAGAAAGGCTTCCCACTGGATCTCTTGTTAGGACTAAGATCCATTTTCCATCTCATGTCCTATGAGCTGCTGTCCTTCCATTGCTTCCTCTTTTTCTTTCTTTTCTGTCATTTCATAGCCATTTAGCTAAGGCCTTCTTCTTATATCCCAGGAATTGTGCAAGACATTGTGCATATAAAGATACACATAAAACACATAGTGCCTGCCCTCCTGGAGCTTTGAGTCTTTTAAATACTTTGCTATAAATAGCAGCAGCTAACATTTCCTGGGTGATTTTTATGTGCCAAGCAAGGTGATGAACTTTATTAAACATATTTTATTTTTTAGAATCTTCAGTGTAGTATTGTATGTGGTGTATTATTTTAATCTCATTTTACAGATGAGGAAATGAAGTCATTTGCTTAAATCTCATTGCAAGGAAATGTTAGAGTTGGGCTTCAAACCCAAGTCAGAGCCTATGATCAAAATCTCTGTGCTAAAAGACCTCCCAAATCTTTGCAGACCCTGGGAGGACCCAGTGCACGTTATACAAGATTAGATAAAGTGTCATCCTTAATATGAATAACAAGATTGATACTAATATGTTCAAGAGAATAAAAGGAAGTGAGATCGATCTCTTTGCTAAATTCCTGGAGGCATTCTTTCCTAGGCCACTTACTTTATGCATACATATATAAATGTGATATTTCCATTTATCCATATGAAACCTAAAGGATGCAAACATGGCAGTCCTGAGATCCTGCACATGCCGGTTGTGAGGCGGGCAGATGGCTGACCATTTCGCACTGGCCAGTTTCCTTCTTTGCACAAGCACAGTTACCCTTGAAACCTCAGCTCTCACCATGAAGATTCCACTAATTCAGTTATTTTGCTGCCATCTTCCTGTCCTGAGGGTGTTTGTGTTCCATTCATTCGCTCCTGCAGCCTCCGACTGCTCCTCTGCTTTCCCAGGCCTCTCGCTGTGGGTAGGGCTCCCCTGGGAACTCACGGAGCGAGGGCGCGCTGCCCTGCTCCTGGCGCTCTCCGCAGCTGATGGCTTTCCGGCTCCTCCCGTCTCTGGCCTCTTCCCCCCCACGCCGCCGTCTTCTCAGACGCCAGTTGTATTTCCCCCAAACGTTTGATTCCTCTTTGGAGTCCCGTGCCTCTCTACCACTCAGGAAGATACTGGTTGTCATTTAATTCTGCAGAACACCTCTGCAATATGCCTATTCTTTCTTTAAAAAAAAGTACTAAACGTGCCGCGTGGTTGACATCATAGTTAAGTCTCTGCGTGGCGTGCTCGTGTCGCATATTGAAGTGGTCCATTCCTATTTGGTGTAAGCATCTGGGGAGTGAACAGCACATGGACTTCTCCCTATGTCTCTGATTTTCAAATAAGTAAATAAAAAGTTAAAACTACTAAAGGCATATAAAATAATATCAAGTTCAAAATGATGATCCCTTTGGCATGAGTGTGTGAACAACTTGTCAACTCAAACTCATTATTTGTAAAACCTCAAGAACTTCTCTTTCAATTTGACAGACATGTCAGGCAGGTGCTATTCTGCAATGGTTATCAACATGGGATTTTGTATCCAACAGATCTGGGTTCAAATCCAGTCTCTGCTTCTTGCTCCTGGGCCTTCTTGCTCCTTGGACTACCCTCTCTGTGCCTCAATCACCTGTACTCAGGGCCAGCATTGCGATGTAGCAGGTAAAGCTGCTGCCTGCAGCATTGGAATCCCCTATGAGAACCGGTTCAAGTCCTGGGTGCTCCACTTTTGATCCAGCTCCCTGCTAATATGCTGAGAAAGCAAAGGAAGACAGTCCAAGTGCTTGGGCCCCTGCACTAATGTGGGAGACCTGGAAGAAGCTCCAGGCTCCTGGCATAAGCCTGGCCCAGCCCTGGCTGTTGCAGTTATTTGGGGAGTGAACCAGCAGATGGTAGATATTTCTCTCTCTCTGTAACTCTGCCTTTAAAATAAATAAAATGTATCTTTGTTTTAAAAAATCACTTGTTCTCTAAGATAGGATGATAATACCTGGATGGGACAGTAAAACTTAGGGCTTATTCATTCTAAATACTTCTATGCTAATGTTTACTCTTTATAACAATCCTATGAAGAAGAATTTATTAATATTAGTTACATTTTACAGATGACATTGAAGCATAAAAAAGTTTTTTTTTCAATTGAACACTATAGCACAGCATTTTGTATGCTGGCATAATTTGTAATAGCTTTGTAAACATGTTTTAATGTCTGCATACTATTGTATTGCATACTTATGTCTTTATTCACTTAGCTATCAACTTACCACACACGCATGAATCATTTTAAATTTTTCTTTATTATGAACACAACTGTAACGAACATACCTGGACATAAGGCTTTTCCATAGTTCTGATCACTTCTTTGTCACAGATTCAAAAAGAATTTCCGAGTCCGAGGGTGAAAACACTTTTTCAGTGTTTTGCTGCCCATTGCCATCTTCGCTTCCCAAAGGGTTGTAGCAGCTCACACTCTTATTAGCATAAGAGTGTCTGTTTTATTGCAACTCTCCCCAGGTCAAAACCATCACATAAAGAGGGAAAAACAAAGGTTCAAACGCTTGCAACACTCAGAGTGTCTTCCATGCCACCTCAGAGAGCGGGTAGTCTATTCTGCATTGTCAGCCAGCTTGCATTGGCCTAATCATTGCCGCCAGCTTCATTTGTAAGCTAGCAGATAATGGTCAGATGCAATTTAACCTCCCCCGGAAGATTCTTATTTTCAACGATGATGTTAAGGATTATGCCTCTGCTATCGTGTGGACAATTAGGGTCTTTATTTGACAAAGTCCAGCTAAATTGGGTAGATTTTTAAAAACCAGGGTGTAATTCATGAGATAGAATGACTGCTCGTGTTCTGATTGCATTCTTAACCTGAGATGTCATGTTCAAGTGCTGCCCTGGAACAGAGCAGAGATTGTAGCAGTGTCCCCCATCAGTTTCTTCCTTTTTTTTTTTCATGAAGATGATGTTAATGTGTAGCTTTCCAGGGATAGTTTCTGTTGACAGAATTTATGTTCTTGCGCACACCAGTTTCGCGGCCTTGAACAAGCAATTACATCCTGCCAAATCTATTTTCTCATCTGTAAAATGGGAATCATAATACCTACCCCTTAGAGTTTGCTGAAAAATAGAGACAATACATGTGAATTCCTATTGTGGGTGTTCCATTTCTGGTTCATTACATGCTTGCATTTCTGTTGCTTTGTAAATCAGTTGCTAGGATTAGAGGTTCTCCGCACCCCCCACCCCCAGCCGTCTTGTTCAGACTAGATGTTTGTTGCTCTTTGGCTTTGAAGTCAGAAAGGCAGTGACCCAGCCTACTACACTCAACAGCCAGACATCTCCTGTCCCTGGAACCCCTGCTCCTACCTCCAAGGAGAAAGCACAAAGCATACTGGGAAGACTGCTCTCAGACTTGTGCTTGCAGCGCCCCAGTAAACTAATTTTCATAAAACAAACATCTGTAAGAGAAATAAAATCCATAGCTGGAGAAAGCGAATCTCTCAGAACTCTGGTGTGTGCGGGGGGTGAGGGGGCGTAGAGCACCCTATTTTGACTACTTAACAAAAGCTATCCATCAGGGAGATCCACCTGCAGCCGCCACGCCACTAGCTTTGCTTTATTGTTTGTTTGCTTTCCCCAGCCACTTCAGTCAGGAAGGGTGGGTCAAGGGCAAACATCCCAGATGCAAGAGAACAGCCATGCAGGTTAGGTACAGCCACCAAAGCAGTGCTTGCTTACAAATGACAGCATCCATGGCGCCAGGTCCTGTGTTGAGGCAGTTTCCATGCCTTGTCTTTCACAATCGTGGAGGAAATAGTAGAAATTCTTCCTGTTTTACAGGGGAGAAAACTGAGCCTCAGATGCTTTAAGTGGCTTTTGCAAAGCAAGTATGCACAGATCTGGAGTTTAAGCCCAGGTCTAACTGGGTCTGATTTCTGTGTCTCCCTACAGATCCCTGAGTGTGAAATTCATAAGCTCCCGTGACAGTAAGAAAACTGCAAATAAAGGAACAAAGTATCAGAGACCTAAAGCAGGAAGGAACGATCTTGCACATTATCCGGACCTATCCTGATATGCGGGGACTCCACAGAGCTGGTGGAAAAATGAAATTAAAAGATAAATTCATTTTGGTGCAAGAAACATTGAAATTCATGCATAGTTTTTTTCATGATGTGTACTTTCCATGAACTTCATGAGGCATCCGCCAGCTTTCTCTGTATAGTGAGGAACTTTCCTGAGGCCCCACAGCCTACTTGGTGGCCAAGTGAGGACACAAATGCCTATCATTGGTTGTTTGCCTTTTATTTTACTTCTTAAAAAGTTATTTTATTTATTTGAAAGCAGTGTTACAAAGAGAGGTAGAGACAGAGAGAGAGAGAGAGAGTCTTCCATCTTCTGGTTCACTCCCCAATGGCTACAATGGCCAGGAGCTTCTTTAGGGTCTCCTACATAGGTGCAGGGGCCCAAGCACTTGGTCCATCCTCCACTGCTTTCCCAGGCCATTAGCAGGGAGCTGGATTGGAAGTGGAGCAGCTGGGACTCCAACCAGGGCCCATATGGGATGCCAGCGCTGAGGGCTGGTACTTCTTTAACTGGCTGTGCCACAGTGCTGGCCTCTGTTTTACTTTTTAAAGTGTATTCATTTGGAAGGCAGAGAGAGAGAGAGAGAGAGAGAGAGAAGATGAGAGAGAGAGAGAGAGAGAGAGAGCGAGCGAGCTTCTGTTTACTAGCTCACTCCCCACATGCCTGCAACACTCAGGGCTGGGTCAGACAGAACAGAGGAGCCAGAAATCCCATGCAGCTCTGCCATGTGGGCTACAGGGACTCAAGTACTTGGGCCACTACCTGCTGACTCCCAGGGTGTGCATTAGCAGGGAGCTGGGCAGACAGAGTTGTGGGACTCCATCCCATGCACTCTGATATGGGATGTGGGTGTCCCAGGCAGCAGCTTAGCCTGCTGTGCCACAATGCCCTTCCTGGCTGTTTTGCTTTCTTAAAAACATCTTATTATGAGACATTTCAACCACATACAAAAATAGCTTTCTTAGGTTTGGATTTAAACAGAGTACCAGTGTGAGGACAACACAGGTTTCTGTTGCTACCAGCTAGTATTCCATATCTAGTGGTAACTCTCACTCCAAAGCCAAGCAAGGTAGAGGGAAGAGATACTTGGAGTGGAAATAATAATCCTTCTTCTTGGTTTGGCTCATCATGTTGATATTTGATGACAATGGCTTGCTTTTTAGGAGAAAGTCTTTGTTAACCTGTTCTGCTGATGAGCTACTACACCCCTCATCCCCTACATGCCAAGGGAAGCACTTTATTTTTTTAAAAAAGATTTATTTATTTACTGAAAGGCAGAGTTTACACAGAGAGGGAAGAAACAGGGAGAGAGAGTTTTTTCCATTCACTGGTTCACTCCCCAAATGAGTTGGTGTGGTCCGAAGCCAGGAACTAGGGGCTTCTTCTGGGTCTCCCATGTGGATGGCAGGGGCCTAAGTACTTGTGCCATCTTCTACTACTTTCCCAAGTGCATAGGAAGGAGCTGGATTGGAAGTGGAGCCGCCAGGACTCGAACTGGCACCCATATGGAATGCCGGCACTGCAGGCTGTGGCTTACCCGTCACACCACAGCGCCGGCCCCAAGAAGCACATGTTAACAAATCTCTTCAAACTAGACCAGAGAAAAGAATCCTGCCTTTAGCTTTTTATGAGCCATGATTCCCAAATGTCTTTTCGGTTAAAAATCCCATTATTTTAGTTAATAGTAACATTGTTATTATTTCACCTTGGCTAAGTACCAACAGTTCTCTAGACACTGGTTCAGAACACAGACCATCTGTTCCAGCACTTAGGTGCACAGGGCCCAATTCTCAGGCCCCTCTGCCCTCTCCTTATCATGTCTGTGCCCAGGATTTGTCTTTGAAGTTCAAGGGAGCCCAACCCACAGAAGAGAACTAAAAGGAACAGGGTAGAATTGAGCAAAACTGTCAGCCATCAGAGGGCCAGCTATTTAGGAGTGGCTGGAAGTGGTCCCGGGCCCTTCCAAAGCATCAGGGCGTAGCAGCCCCTGCCGGGGTAGGAAGGGGAGCAGCAGGAACTGTGGGTCCTGGACGGAGGAAGCGTGGGTAACTCCTCTTAAACATCAGCAGAGCTCTAGACCCAGGAATTCATCGCGTATGAGTCAGCTAGAAGGAGGGATAGGCCCATGCTTAAAATGCCAAAATGTAGCCCAGCAGATTGGTTCCGGGCAGCCAGTATCAATCATGCAGATAGATTTTGCCACAAAAGGGTCCAATGTACTTTTTTTCCCCTCCTCTGACTTAGGCATCCAGATGGTGTGTGAACAGTGAAGAATGGACAGATATTTTAAGACATCTTAACTAAGGTGGGGAAGCCGAAGCTAAATATGAATTTCCCAGCTCCCTTTTTCCACATACGAAATAAAATCCTCCTCCGAACTACCAAGAAGCATCAGCTCCAAAAGAACTTTGTTTTGTGCAATAAAATCAAAGTTGGAGTGTCCTTTTGAGAAAAGAAATGACTCTTCCTGGATAAGGGTTTATTTTTGGCAAGAGCACATTTTAGGGATTCTAATTTAAAAATAATCTACCAAGAGTTTTAAATTTATTTTTGTTTTATAACTAAAATTTTTATAAAAAACTTTAAGGTTATAAAAGCAATAGATAACCATTAAGGAAAATTTAGAAAATACAAATAGTACCAAGAAGAAATTAATCACTTACACTTCTGCTTCCCCCAAAAACCACTTACAGTGTCTTGTTTTCTTTCCTTCTCCTGTAAATAATCATGCTGTCACAATTATTTAATTGATTTTCCTGTTATTGGAACTTTATCAAGTGTGGAAGAAGTAATACACAACATGAGTCAAATTTAAAAAAATGTAGGCTAGAATACACATTTTATAACTTTATTATTTTATAATCAATTTTATAACTTTAAAAATTTCCATGGTGAAATTGTAGGGCCTGTGTCTCAAGACATGCTATAATTTCCTTTAATCAGCAACAATGACTAAAAGATGTGATCTAAAATTGTCGCATTTGCTTTCAAAAAGAAAACAGAATAAACAAAAAGAAACTATACGTCCTTGCAGGCAAAAAGAAGCCCTGTGTTACTTAGCATTTAAGATTGTCAAAGATAGAAATTAAAAGTACAAAAGTTGAGGCATTGGTGACCACAGCAAGGCCTCCAGACATGAGTCAGCCACAAAAAATGCTCAAATTCACTTAAAAAGCTCTTTGTCATGATCCAAAAAAACAACATTTTTCGTGTTTTCCTTTGACTTCACATCCCGCTATTGCAAGTACATGGCTAATTATTATCTGAATGATATCTATTATTCCTGTGTTCCTCTGGTTCTAGCCGGATATGATCCAAATATGGCCACAAACACGTTATAGTGTGCAGCAAAATCAAAAGAATAAGATAATTCTGTTTTTAAGGGTTAATGGTATTTTCACTCCTCCTCGGTTTGAGTCATGAACAATAGCCTTTCTGTTGTCTATTCTAGGCAGCTGTGCAGAATAGTAAAGATTTGCAGATCTTTGTAGGCAGGAGAAAAATTAAGCCTTTGTGTATTTTTATTCAGTATATGCTACCCAACACCCATCCGTAAGAATTGGACTTGGGGAGTTGCAACAGGCTAAGGAAAGTTTGCACAGATAAGCAGAGTTGTTCTAAATTCTGTGCCTACTAAGTTCTGAATCGCACAATGTGATGGCCAACCCTCTAGAAATGATATATAAGAAATCCTTTCTCGGACCCTTCCCAGTCTATTCTGTGGATTTCGTTTATTATTTCTGAATAAAGAACACGAAGAAAAAGTAGCTGAAAAATTAGTAATAACCTCATTATCTTCTGGTCTCAGAAAGTTACTGCTCTTGAGCTCTGAAAAGCAGAGTGAAAAAATAGTATGTAGATGTGGAATGACAAGCAAAAATACCAATGTAGTTTTACACAATTAAAAAAAAATGATTTCAAGGAAGTGTTTAGTTGTGGCCACAAAATAAAAAGTTAAGATTAAAATCACTGGTGCTTATCTCTGGGCCCCAGTATGCAACATTATGTTCCCTTAGTCCCTTACGTCAGGAGCAATGGCAGACTGTGCTCACCATTGTAGCTGGGAAGAGAGCCTTAGGGGATGTGGTGGTGGGAAAGGGCTCAGGAAGTAACGTTTGGATTGAGGACTTTTCTCCCATTTATCATTTGAGATTCACTTCTAAGAAATATTTGAAAATCCTAATGTCTTTCCTTATCTCACCCTCATAATGTTTGGGAAAAGAAGAATAAAAATGGTGACCACTTGTTGAGCAGATAGGAAGGGTAAGGCACCTATGGTGACTGAGAAGGTCCAACACAATTCTGGTCCCAGTTCTGCCCTTTGACCTCGTCTCCAGTGGTCTGCCCTTGACAGAGACCATCCTGGCCATGCTGGCACCCTTGTTCCTTACACTCAGTGGGCCCACTTCAACCTCATGCCATTGTACTCGCCTTCCCCTCTGCCTGGAATGTTGTTCCCCCAAATATCCGAGTGGTTTACTTCCACACTTTATCAGGCTCTCTGCTCCAATTTCAACTTACCGGCAAAGGCTCCTCTGATAGTCACTAACGAAACCGGGCCCCTCGCACCCTCTGTTCGACCCTGCCTTAAGCTTCATGGCGCTTATCACCACCAACCTTATGTATTTGTCGTCTCTCATCCTCCTTTAGAATCTAAGCTCAAATCTAATTCTCCCTCCCCAGTGCCTACCACAGTCTGGCACTGGGGACTTTGATTGTTGAATGAATGGATGAAGGAAGAAACTTCAATTTATGGATTATGTAACTCGTCCAAGGATCTACAGTAAGGTGACAGAGCCAAGACTGGAACCTGTGGCCTCCTGCATCTAGCAGGTGATAGAGAGGAGGTGACATTTGAACTAAGTGTCAAGAGATAGGTAGGACTTAATATTTATAATTTTAGTGCTGCTTAAATGATGTTGCCCGCTGCAGTGTTTATATTACCATTCCTTTTAAATATTTTTATTCCAGGGTGGGCATTCTGCTTCTCCTTTCTTCCTCTGTAACCTAGGAGTGATAACTGAAGACGAGACACTGCTTGTGACATCCACATTCCATGTCAGAGGGCCTGATTGGAGTCCCAGCTCCACTCCTGGTTCCAGCTTCCTGCTGGTAAGCACATGGGAGGCAGCAGTGACGGCTCAAATACTTGTGTGCCTGGCACCCGCATGGGAGAATTGCATTGAGTTCCAGGCCCCTGGCTTCAGGCTAGCCCAGGCCTCCTTGTGAGGGATTGAACCAGTTGATGAACAATCTCTCTGTTTGTCTTGCCTGTCTCTGTCTCTCTGCTTTTCAAACAAAATGAAAATAAGGAAACATTTATAAATAATTTTATTCTACTTCAAACATAAAACATACTATTACGGGGATAACCAGTCACACAGTACCATGGGGAACCCTGGCCAGCTAGTTTGCCTGTCCATCCACCCAGTTAGCAATGGTTCCTGGCCTGGTTCCTTCAGCCCTGTGACCCAGGTGTGAAACCTGGTGTGAGAGGGGACTTGGTGTGCTCTCATCGAAATAGTTCCTCTCCCATCCACAGGCTCTACTAACACCTACCAGGGGACTTCAGAAAGTTCATGGAACTGGTAGGAGTTCGGCCTGGTGGTTAAGATGCCTACGTCCCATACTGAACACTTGGGTTCTAATACTCAGCTCTGGCTCCTAGCTCCAGCTCTCTTGCTAGTGCTGACACTGGCAGGTAGTATCGATGGCTCAAGGAATTGGGTTCCTGCACCTATGTGGGAGACATGGATTGAGTTCCTGGCTCCTGGCTTTGGACTTAGTCCAGCCCCAGTCCATCCCTGGTGTCAGTGTGGGTGTTTAGGGAGCGAACAAACAGCTCTCTTTATTTGTCTATCTTTCTGCATCTCTCTGCCTGTCAAAATATGTTAATTCTTTAAAAAAAAAGCTTAAGATTTTATTTATTTATTTATTTGAGAAGCAGAATTACAGAGAGAAAGAGACAGAGAGAGAGCCTCAACAGCTGGAGCTGGGCCGATTTGGAGCCAGGAGCCAGGAGCTTCTTCTGAGTCTCCCACGCAGGTGCAGGGGCCCAAGCACTTCGGCCATTCTCCATTGCTTTCCCAGGCCACAGGCAGAGAGCTGCATAGGAAGAGGAGCTGCCAGGACATGAACCGGTGCCCATGTGGGATGCTGGTGCTGTAGACAGATGCTTAATCTCCTATGCCAGAGTGTGGGCCCCCCAACTTTTTTTGGCATTCACAGCTGCCACGCGGCCATTACTCTCTAACGTCAGCATCACCTCTTGCTCATCGAGCTCCGGTTGAAGGAGGAGGTGGTAAGTCAGGGTGTTTCCATACTACATCTTCACAGAGCAGATTGCCAGCAAACTGACTGTGGCAAAGCACCCAGGAAGCTACAACAGCCACTCCTGAGAGTTCCCCCGTTACTGGAAGGGTGAAGAAACCTCATAATTACAGGTCCGGGGTGTGGTGTTCATGAAGTTAGACGTTATCAGAAGTCCACTGAATTTATGGCTCACAGACCACCCCCCTTCCAGCGCCTGGTGTGAGAAATCACTCAGGACTTCAAAACAGACCTGTGCTTCCGGTGTGCAGCTGCTGGTGCCTTGCAGGCAGCCAGTGAGGCCACTCTGGTTGACCTGTTAGAAGACACCACCTGTGTGCGCTCCACGCCAAACGTGTAACAACTATTCCGAAAGACCCACAGCTAACATGCGCACACTTGGAAAATGTGCTTAAGAATAAACTATGATGGGAAACATTTCATTGTCAAATTTTTTTTCTCTTCTTCCTCTTATTGGTACTTTTGAACATTAGATTTTTTTTCCCCCATGGGTTCAAAAAGCACCTAAGAATATGATCACAAGAGGAAAAATAGGGGACATAAATCAGGTATCGGTGGTTTTTCCATTTTCATTTCCATGTGGATTTTTAAAAAATTATTTATTTCCTTGAAAGACAGAGTTATAGAGAGGCAGGGGCAGGGGCAGGAGCAGAGAGAGAGAAAGATCTTCCATCCACTGTTTTACTCCCCAAATGGCTGCAATGGCCAGAGCTGAGCCCACCTGAAGCCAGGAGCTAGGAACTTCTTCCAGGTCTCCTACGTGGGTACAGGGGCTTAAACCCTTGGGCTATCTTCTGCCACTTTCACAGGGACATTAGCAGGGAGCTGGATCAGAAGTGGAGTAGCCAGGACATGAACCTGCACCCATATAGGGTGTTGGCACTGTATGTCGCAGCTTTATTGGCTATGCCACAGCGCTGGCCCACAGCATGGATTTTTAATGTAAATGGACAGACTTAAAGTATGAATGGAAGTCAAAATCTTTCAGTGAACAAGTTTCAGCAGTTCAAATTTATAATAATTATAAGTAAACCTCTTAAATTTTTCTGGAGAATGCCAGTGTTTGGATTTTTTAAAAAACAAGTAAATTATTGGCAGCAACTATCTGGTGTTTGTAGCATTTTTGTCATACAGTGGATTCATCCATTCACTTTTCTGACTGAGTTGTCCTACGTGCCGTACATGTTTATAGTGTTGTCTGTCTTCTCTGCTGCTCCTGCAAGTTTGCTATTAAAGTGTGTTGAGTCGGGGCTGGTGCTGTGGCATAGTGGGTAAAGCCGCTGCCTGCAGTGCTGGCATCCCATATGGGTGCCGGTTTGAGACCCGACTGCTCCACTTCCGATCCAGCTCTCTGCTATGGCCTGGGAAAGCAGTAGAAGATGGCTCAAGCGCTTGGGCCCCTGCACCCATGTGGGAGACCTGGCAAAAGCTCCTGGCTCCTGGCTTTGGATCGGCACAGCTCTGGCTGATGCAGCCATCTGGGGAATGAACCAGTGGATGGAAGACCTCTCTCTCTCTCTCTCTCTCTCTCTCTCTCTCTCTCTGTGTGTAACTTTGACTTTCTAGTAAATAAATAAATCTTTAAAAAATACATTAAGCCATAACATTTTTTTTACGTTCATAGACAATGGAACTAAAATATGCTTATTATCAGTGCAAAAAATGTTGATACCCACACATAGTGGGATCTTTGGAAAATTCATGGAAATTGTCTGATGAAAAAACTATGCATGGATTTCAAATTTATTTTTGCACTGAAATAAACTTGTAATTCCCAGGAACTTTTTGAAGTCCCCTCCTACATTTCTGTCACCCAATTTTTGTGTGGCTTGACTCTTCACCCTCATTTTCAGTGCGGCATTGAATTGCTTTTTGTAGATCTGTGCACTTGGGTAAGCGCTTTGGCTCCTGGAGACTTCTAAGTGGTCACTAGTGCTCTGAAGAACGTCCTGGTTGGTGTGTTTGACCATGCTGCTTCCTTCTCTGACATCCTACATCGGGAGCAGAGCCTCCCTTCCTCCGAGCGCTGCCTTTTCTTTTTAACTTTACGTTTCTTCTTTTTCTTAAAATAGGAATTTGCACCTCCTTCATACATTTCTGGCAAGTTTCCCAGGCTTTGAAAAATTAATTTTGGCCATTATCCTAACAAGAAAGGGAACTATCTTTCACTTTACAGTCATAATCTCTGGGCTTTTTTCTTGTATCTAAATCCTATTAAGTCTACTAATCCGCTCTACTTTCATTTTAATAATAATAACTAACATTTGTGTAATACTTAGTATTTTCACATCTACTATTTCATTCGAGCCTAACAAGTCTGAGGATAGTGGAGCAGGTACATTATTATTCTAGTTTCACAGACAAGAAAAAAAACAACCCATACCCTGGAGAGCCTAAGTGATTTATCGGGAGTCACCTGGCTGATCAGAATTGGAGGCTCGGACTTGAACTCATTTTTCTGACTCCAAAACTTCTTTGTCTCCAACCGTTCCACACCACACAGATCTTGACCAGCTTTAATGGACCAGTTCTAAATATTGGGCTTCAAAATTCAGCTTGTGTATTTTCAATGCTGTTTTCTTTGTTTTAGCTCATTGTTGAAATCCGTTCAAATCCACTTGTATTAGAGTTCTCCAGAAATATAGAACAAATAGGAGAGATGATAGCTGGATGGATAGTAGATAATAGATGGATGATAGATGAATAAGAGATGCGTAAGATAGATCAATCAGATAGATGGATATTTATTATGAGGGATTGGCTTACATGGTGAAAAGCCCCTTCATCTGCATCCGGTAAGCTGAACCCCAGGAAAACTGGGGTAGTGATTCCAGTGCAAACTTGAAGTCCTGAGACTAGGACAGCCAGTGGTGTGAGTCGCAGTCCCACTCTGACGGCCCAGGAGCACTAATGGTCAAAGGCAGGAGAGATGGATGTCTCAACTCAAGAGAACAAACTGGCTATTGCTTTACCTTTACGTTCTACTTTGGCCCTCAAAAGATTCAATCTACAGGGGGCGGGGCAGACCTTCTGTACCCAGTCTAGAGACTCAAATGCTAATTTTTTCTGGAAACACTCTCAAAGGCATACTCCGGAATAATGTTCCACGAGCTATCTGGCCTGCTTTAGCAGTAAGTTGACACATAAAATGAAACACCACACCACCTTATAAAGCCAGGATTTTTGTTTTGTCTTGTTTTCGCTCCTACACTTTCGCTTTTCCCCTTGGTTCGGCTTTCAGCTAAGACAGCCCACCCTCCAGGAAAGCTTCCCCGAGTCTTCACATTGGATTAGGTGCCCCTGCTCAGAGCACCCTTCAACCCCATGTGCCCCGCAACTGTCATGTAACCGTCCCTTTCTTTACCCATTTCTCCAGCTACTAGCCTATACACAATGTCAGGGCAGAGGCCAGTCCATCATTTCCACCTTTGTGAACCTAGAATCTATCATACAGCCTAGCACATAGTAGGTGGTCAGCAAGTATTTATGGAATAAGTATTTAATGACAACGGAGTGGGAAGTTTCTCTCTGTAGCTAATCAAAAGAGATCCCAGAAGAAAAGTCTTGAGGGAAATTTGTTTTGAGCGTTTGGGGAGGGTGCGCCCTGCAGGGTGCCGGCAGGGCTGGGGGGGAACAGAGCGCACGATTGTACAAAGGAACGCGTCATCACCGCACCCTTTCTCTCATGTGCAGAAAGTAGCCTTGTGACATTTCTCATAAAGTAAAAAGAGTTTATTCAGCAAGAAAATGTTCCCTTTATTGGCGATGATTATTCTTTAAGGACTGTGGCTTTTCTTACATCATGTTCTTATCAATGTTCTTAGGAAGAGCAGAAATGGTAAGAAAATAAAAAGTATACTGGTTTTATAAAATAAAAAATGGTGTATGAAATGAACCATCACTGTGAAAAAAATCTTAGAAATCTGATTTACTAGATTACTATAAAATAGTGATTCTTGAAACTAACATTGATTTACTTAAACATGGCTAGTGATGTGTAATCTGAACTGACAGTGAAAACTTTGGGGGAGAAAATGAGAACACCATGTTTGCATGTTTCAATTTGTCGAGCTGAACAAAGAGATCATACACCTTAATGCTGTGCTTGTGTCTCTATAATTAAGATTATGTTTGGATTTTTAAAATAATAACATCCTACTTCCAGCAACGTCTAACTCCATTGCAAAATCCCTTGTAGTACACATAGTCTTTGTCTGTGGACACAAATCAACCAACCTCAATCCAACCACTGGGCGAACTGAGAATGGAAAAGGAAAACAGTTGCTTCCAGTTATTACTACCTTTTTTTTTTTTTTAAGGCATCTTGAACAAAACCGTAGCCAGAGGGGGAGAATGGCCTGAATATAAAATAGTGCTATTGAGTTCTGTGTGTGGAATTATTGATTTCTTGATATTTCAAGTTCGGAAACTCTTCTCCCTGTCAAAGCCACATTCAAGCGTCTACTCCCAGTTTTGCCTTCACCTACCCTCATTTCCTTCTGTCATTTGAATGTACTTGCTGTTTGGGAATGGAAATTCCTTGGACAACAGCCTGTGGTGACATCAGAAATGAAAAAGGCAGACAAATTGTCTTCTGTGTGAGGAGAGAGGCTATGGCTTCTCTCTGAGGATAAATTTTGCATTGAGTATGATAATAAGGCTGAAGAATATTTCAATTTCACTAACGACTCCCTCTGTCCTTCTAGGATGGGGTTTCCTGGAGGTCAAATCTTTCTGGAAAATAACTTTGCTTCCCTCAAGCGAGAAGAGATTGGCCTTTCCCTCCGCTGCTCAAGGAAGGGTTTCGCCGGGGCCCCAAAGCATCTGAGGTTCTGAGCAGAGGCCTCTGGCAGCTACATGCAGGGAACGTTCTGGGCCTCTGGGTCAGCTGGGCTGGCGCCAAAATCAGCTTACACAGGACCTCAGGGGCGTCTTGGAGTGGACAGCCATGAGGTTTGCCTGAGTGTGTGCCATTCCTTTTAGATTCCTTTCTCCACAAGCTCCATCGTTTTCTGGCTGGCTCCTCAGCTTCCCACAATTCTTCTCATGCATCATGTCTCTTGGAGGGCCTTGTTGGTCCCCTGTCACAGTCTCATCGCCATCCCCATCATGTCGCGTTTGTTACTGTGTCAGTCTCCCTTACAGCCAATGATGGGCAACTTGACCATCTAGCACAGTGGCCAGCACATAGTAGGTATTCAATAAATGGCTGTTGAAAAAAATTATTGAAGAAATGAGCTAAAGTAGTTGAATGTATTTGAATGTGTTCGTTTCTTTAGCAGCAAGAATCCACTAACTCAGTTTTTCATTGAAGTGCTTAGCTGATTCAATACAAATGGTTCCCTGTAGACATGGATCTCAAACATCTCCATCTGGTGGTGTGAGGTTCCATAGACAACTCAGGCCTATGACTTCCTGTGTTCGAAAGGAGAAGGCACTGTCAAAAAATAGTTCTCTGGTCTTGAATAAACTTGTCTGAAGAGTTGCTTTAAAAACAGCAGCTTTCAGGTCAGTGCTGTGAGGTGGTGGGCTGTTTCCACCTGTGGCACCAGCATCCCTTATAGGCGCCGGTTCATGTCTCTGCTGTTGCATTTCCAATCCAGCTCTCAGCTTTGGCCTGGGAAAGCAGTGGAAGATGGTCCAAGTGTTTGGGCCCCTGCACCCATGTGGGAGACCTGGAAGAAGCTCCTGGTTCCTGGCTTCAGATAGGCACAGCTCCAGCTGTTGTGACCATTTGGGGGTGACCCAGCAGAGGGAAGACCTTTCTCTTTGTCTCTCCCTCTCTCTGTCTATAACTCTACCTCTCAAATAAATAAATAAAATCTTTAAAAAAAAAAACCAGCAGCTTTTAACAAAAAAAAAATTTGGTAGCATTGATATAACCCCTATTGCTTTGGGAAAAAATTAAGATTTGGTCAAAAACATTGAGCTTCTCTAAGTGCTGGCTATTTTAAGAGTTAATCTGTATAACCATGTCCGTCTGCACAGACAAGCTAGACTGCTGGAGCTCATTGGAAATCTGGGTTTATTTATTTGGATTTGATCACAAAGTCAAAGGGATTGTTGCCCTGAGTATTCCAGATTGAAGAAGAGTGTGTTTAGAATCTAACATTCCTTCTGAGACACAATGTGGAGCTTTCTTAGGGATTTTATGAATGGCATTGAGTAACCATAGATTTTTCTCTTTTTCACATTATTAAGGATTCATTAATGGAATTGTTCATCCTGACAACTTGAGAAAGAAAAGATTATACAGTAAGAATGAAAAGAGCTTCACAGACATTCCAGTTTTATAGGAGAAAGGCCATCTTTCCCATGCACGGCATTGTATGTGTGTTTTTTTTTTTTTTTTTACAGGCAGAGTGGAGAGTGAGAGAGAGAGACAGAGAGAAAGGTCTTCCTTTGCCGTTGGTTCACCTTCCAATGGCCGCCGCGGCCAGTGTACCACGCTGATCCGATGGCAGGAGCCAGGTACTTCTCCTGGTCTCCCATGGGGTCCAGAGCCCAAGGACTTGGGCCATCCTCCACTGCCCTCCCTGGCCACAGCAGAGAGCTGGCCTAGAAGAGGGGCAGGCAACCGGGACAGAATCCGGCGCCCCGACTGGGACTAGAACCCGGTGTGCCAGCGCCACAAGGCGGAGGATTAGCCTAGTGAGCCGCGGCGCCGGCGTGTTGTAAAGTGTTTCTACCTCTGAATGTAAATGCTGATGGTCAATGACATACCTGTAGCGTCTGCCCATAGGAGGGACTCGGAAATTTTGTTGACTGGAACTCACATCATAAATCATTAATGTTAAAACGGGAATTTAGAAAGCTGCCACCATAAGCAAGCGTTTAGCCTAGTGGTTAAGACATTACACCCCACAGCAGAGTGCCTGGGTTCAATTCCTAGCTCCAACTCCTGACTCCAGCTTTCTGCTAATGCAGACCTTGGGAGGCAATGATGGTGTCTTAAGTTCTTGGGCTCCTGTCACCTACATGGGAGACCTGGATTGTGTTCTTTGCTCCTGGCTCCAGTCCCAGCCCAGCTCTAGCACAGCCTTGGGTCAGCGTGAGCATTTGAGGAGTTGGCTAATAGGTGGGAGCTCTGTCTCTTAAAACACACACACACACACACACACACACACACACACCAGATTCCCACCATGGTAAATTCCAGTGTTAGCACCTCTTTGTATCTATTACCTTGGGCTTACTGCCATTAATAGTGTAGGCATATTAATGGTTAATGGTAATTATGACAAATATTTCACTTTTTTTTAAATTGAGCGACAGGGAGACAGAGACAGACAGACAGAACTTCCATCTGTTGCTTTACTCCCCAAATACCTGCAACAGCTGGGGGTAGCAGGGCAAAGCTGGGAACGATGATGCAAATGAGACCTCCCATGTGGGTAGCAGGAACCCAGTCACTTGGGCCATCAATGGTGCTTCCCACTGTGTCCATTAGCAGGAAGCTGGAATCAGGATCTGGAGCCAGGGATGAAACTCAGGTACTCCAATGTGAGATGCAGACATCTTAACTGTTAGGCCAAATGCCATCCCTTCTACCTTATTTCTTTCTACTTATAAAAACGCTTTCATAAACATTAACTAATGGTTTCCAGTGACCCTGTAAAGTGAACAAGATCAGTTTTATCACTTTTTTATAAAGATTTTTTTATTTGAGAGGCAGAGTTACATACAGAGAGAGGGAGAGACAGAGAGAGAGGTCTTCCATCTGCTGGTTCATTCCCCAAATGGCTACAACAGCTGGAGCTGGGCCAATCCAAAGCCAGGAGTCAGGAGCTTCTTCCAAGTCTCCCACATACGTACAGGGGCCCAAGGACTTGAGCCATCTTCTACTGCTTTCTCAGGGTACCGTCAGAGAGCTGGATCTCAAGAGGAGCAACCTGAACATTAACCGACACCCACATGGGATGCCAGCACCACAGGTGGAGGCCACAGCCCCAGCCCCATATTTTATTATTATTATTAATAAGAAAGTAGTGGAAGTTTAGAAGGATCAGATGGTTGACTTATACAAGACCCATCCTACATAATAACATCTTTACCTCATCAGATTCAGGTTTTTTTTTTTTTTAATGTCAAAGCAAAACACTTGGCCCTGTTTTGAGTAATACCTGTTATTGGACAAACTATACAATATTGACAGAGAGGCTTCGTTCCCTACAGAAATCCTTTGCTCAGAGTCAATCCCTTACTGACCTAGAGGGGAGTTTTCTGTATCCCCAAAGCTCGTTTGTCAATATCCTACTATTAGTCCAATAAAAGGTATTACTTGAAACTTGACTCTACATTTTGTCTGACCAATAAAGGCAAGTAATTAAAAATATTGAGTTAGGAACAAGACATATTGGGAATTACGAGGCTCTAGTAGCTACATTCTTGAAAAATAACTTACTGACCCACTATTAAAACGCAGTTTATTTGTGTGGGTATTTTTTTAAAAAATAAATTTGTGGGTTCAGATTTTTCCGAAACCGGTCCAGATTCTCAGAGCCAGGTGCACTTCAGCTGGCTCCATGGCAGTCGGGGGAGCGCATGAGCAAGTGATAAAATAAGACCCAAAGCTGAACAGGGAGACCAACTAAGCTGGCGAGACAGCATGGCTCCTGGAAAGAGGGAGAAGCAAGAACATGGAGGGGTTTTTAGTTTTAGTTTTCTCTTACCCTTGACTTAGTCAAAGCTGGGAGACTTATTCTATCTACCCATCTCGTAAAGTTATTGTCATTCCAGAACCAGAGGTCTTTCTATGGGCTCACTACACAAAGGACCTCAAATGGAGCATCCCTAGTGTTCCTGTGCTGTTTGGAACTTTGTGGCCATCGGCCATTTCCATCCTCAGTCCACACTAAGAACATCCCACCTGGGCTGCAGGTGTAATTACTACACTCAGATGTAAGCGCTACAGGCTTCACATGTTTTCCTCTTTTGGAGTCTGTGTTGTTGCTGCTGAATCCCAAGCACGCAGAACAGCTCTGGCAGACAGAGGTACTCCTTAAGTACTTGTGGAGAGAATTACTGAATAACAATGGGAAGACATGGAAAACTGAGAAGGAGGGAAAGGATTGTCAGGGCCAGGGTGAGGGCATGCAATGAACAAACCCTGGGAGCCGGGATGTGTGTTGAGGTACAGGAAGGGCTCCTCTTCAGTCTGGCCAATAGAGAAGCCTTATAGGAAATTACTACTCCTGGTATCGAAAGCATTCAGGCAATAATCACAACACAGCCTTCCTCTGCACCACAGATTTTAAAGGTTGCTGCAGCGGGTGAAGGCCCCAGCCTGCAGTGCCAGCATCCCATATGGGTGCCGGTTCGAGTCCCAGCTGTTCCCATTCCCACCCAGCTCTCTACTATGGCCAAGGAAAGCAGTAGAAGATGGCCCAATTCCTTGGGCCCCTACACTCATGTGGGAGACCGGGAAGAAGCTCCTGGCTCCTGGTTTCAGATCGGCGCAGCTCTGGCCATTGCAGTCATTTGGGGAGTGAACCAGAGGAATGGAAGACCTTTTTCTCTCTCTTTCTCTCTGGCTCTACCACTCTCTCAGTAACTCTGTCTTTCAAATAAATAAAATTAATCTTTGAAAAAAAAAAAAAAGGCTGCCAAGCCGAGGAGAGAATCTTTTGGCTTGTAAACTTAAAATTTCTCATCAAAAACTAAGAAAAGCAGAAGAAAAAACTAGAATTCCTTGGGGCCAGCCTTGTGATGTAGTGGTTAAGCCACAGCCTGAAGCTCCAGCAACCTATATGGGCACTGGTTCAAGTACCAGCTGCTCTTCTTCCCATTCAGCTTTCTGCTAAAGTGCCTGGGAAAGCAGCAGAAAATGGGCCAAGTCCTCGGGCCCCTGCACCCACGTGGGAGACCCAGAAGAAGCTCCTGCTCCTGGCTTCGGCTCGGCACAGCTCCGGCCATTGTGGCCGTCTAGGGAGTGAACCAGTGCATGGAAGACCTCTCTCTCTCTCTCTGCCTCTACCTCTCTATAACTCTGCCTTTCAAATAAATAAATAAATCTTAAAAAAAAATCAGAGAAGGTAAGTAATTGGGCCACATGGCACAGCCAGTTTGACTATCTTGTGTGCTTTTCCTGTTCTTTCAGATTAAGGTGCCTCAAGCTAGGAGTGTTGCTTCTGGTGTGTGTAGAAAATATAAGGGCCAGAAAGTACCATTTTATTCTGTTCCAATAGCAGTCATCAAGAGACAAATAATGGGAAATATTCAGAAAAGTACAGAATATAGGTTACTGCTTTTGCTAGACAGCATCAGATTGTGGCTAAGAGGCTAACACCCAAGGTTTTTTTTTTTTTTTTTTTTTTAAGATTTATGTATTATTTATTTGAAAGGCAGAGTTACAGAGAGAGGGGAGAGAGAGAAAGAGAGAGAGAGAGAGAGAGAGAGAGACATCTTGCATCTGCTGGTCTACTCCCCAAATGGCCACAAGAGCTGAGGCTAGGCCAGCCTGAAACCTGGAGCCAGGAACTCCATCTAGGTTGCCCACGTGAGTGCAGGGGCCCAAGGACTTGGGCCGTCTTCTGCTGCTTTCCCAGGTGCATTAGCAGGGAGCTAGATCGGAAGTGGAGAAGCTAGGACTTGAACCAGAGTCCATGTAGGGTGCGTGTGTTACTGGTGGCAGCTTAACCTGCTGAGCCACAACACTGATCCAACATCTGGAATTAAACAGATTTGGATTAATATTCTAGGTGCTTCACTTAATGAACTGTGCAAAGTTAGGCAAGTTACTTAACCTCTCTGAGTCTCAGAGATTGTGCATTTATGTGTTTAGTATGGTGCTCACTGTGGTGAGCAGTCTATGGCATATCCATTTATATTCCATTTGGGTTATAAAGAATGACGTAGTGATTGGGCTTGTTTCTTTGAGTCTGGCTTGCAAACAATTAAATCGGCATCACGGTAGCAGTAAGAAGTCAGTTTTGAAGTGGGCACTCCATTAAGACAAATGGCTTGGAAGGGATGCGCCCACTTCTCTTGATGCTACATTGTTAGCTGGCGAGCTAACCAAACAGCTGTGTATTGATTTACAGTATAAAGACGCTATCTTTACAAGATGAAGGGCTAGAAACTTTATTTTCTTTTAATGAAAGTTCAGCTTCCATAGACCATAGCCAAGCCAGCTATGGGGAAAAAAAAGAAGCATGCGCTGCTGCTGCTTTTATTTATTTTTTTTCCTGCCTACAGATTTGATTGCTTTTAATCCCATGGGAGAAAGAGCATCAGAAGATATTATTAAAGCATTAAGCCAATAACCTCTTGGAAAGATGGTGACCAATGTAAGCTTATGACCTCAAATTGATTTTAAAAACACAGTAAATAATGTCCCAAAGTGGCACAAAATCTGTCTTATACAAGGAAGTGGCAATTCCTAAGCTAGTTCAGGAAAATTCATTCAGTTCGTCATTATCTTACAGTAAGTTCTATGACAGTATACTGAACTATAATCACTTGCAGTAATTGGTATTTGGAAGAGATTTGTAATAAAGTATCAAATAGTGTGATTCTTTTCAGTTGCAATTGTTTCTCCTGAAGAATGTTTTAGGAATTTATCTATATACTAGAAAAGAATAAGAATATAAATACAAATGTAGTGATGGAGAAATAAAAAGAACTCTTTGGTTTTGAAGGACTAACATAATTTCTCCTATTGGTTTAAAATACAGTTCAGGAATGTGAAAAATCATTTAAAAAATGTAACACTTAGAAGTTAATGTTTAATATTTTATAACATAGTGTATTGCTCTGAATAGTTAACATGCATAAATATTAAACCCCATTGACGATATGTTTTAACACAATTTACATTTGAATCTTGAAAATACGGTTGAAACTAAAAGAGAAATATTAGGTTTCTCATGAGACACTGGGTTCCACACTAAATTGTCTTATGATCTCTCCTTTGAAATGAGTTATTTTGAAATCCAGTGTTTAGAGCAGACTGTTAATGAAAGTCTAGAAACAGAAAATGCCCATGCCCAGTTTCGACGCACGATGGGTCTGAAAAACCGAGAGAGAGAAGAACTTTTGTGTTTGGTGGTCGGAGGTTTCAAACACAACTAAGCATCAAAATATTAGATCACACTAACAGAACCCCATTGTCCCTAAAACTAATTAGTGTTCTGCTGTTTAATGCAAAAGCCTACATGCTGTCTTGACCTTTTTACACATCGTGTCTAAGGTTGCGCCATAAAACAGAGGGAAGCACAGACTGCCTCCACATAGCCTCGGAGGTTTTCTTTTTTAAGTAGTTCAATTGATTGTAACAATGCAGGCTGTGTGGAGGACTTATTTAAAGGTGCTGTTTATTAGATCTTGATTACAAGGAGCCAGTGAATTAAAGTAATGTCATGTTAGGGAACAGTTTCTAGGGCAGAATGAAGGCCATTTCTTTTTAATGGGATGCTGTGTGGTTTCAAATACACTCACCAGCGAGCGCATGACTTTGAAAGTTAGCTCTTAGTCAACCCACAAGACAGGCAGAATGCAGCGTTGTGGATTCTCTCCAGGAGCAGAGATCAAGCAGGATTTTCATGGTGCAGCAATGCAATGCTAAGAAACAGCCACTGAAGGAGATAAACCAGCAGGATAGTAGCCTGCAGACACACAAGGGCCTTTCATTTGAAAATCCCCAGGCAGTTTGGACGCTGTGACTCACCAACAGCCCCGCGAGGCAGCTGTGGCATGGTAGTTTAGCAAGTGGCATTTTCTTCTCTTTTGTGTGTGGATCTGACTCCAAGTGTTTTCAGAGATTTGTCAAAGGAGAGGAAGAGATGTAGAATGGTCCGTGGCTCCTCAGGGCTTCCAAGGTATAGTCCAAACTCCTCAAAACAGTTCAGAAGGGTTAAAGAGCCCATAAATCACAATGGGTAAGCCCCAGACCCTGGGTTCTAATAGAACCCAGGAGTTGTGTTTGGGCTTGGTCGTTTAGAAGTATGATATTTTAGGCCTGTTATATAACCTTTCTAAGTCTGTTTCTTCATCAGTAAAATGTGGATGCAAATAGTACCAGCTATAAAAGATTATAGGAGGGTTTACTGATGTAATGCATATGAGATACTTAGGATAATGCCTAGCATATAACATTCATCCAGTAGATGGTAGCTAATAACAATAATGACTATTGCTTACTTTCCAGTCTTATCATTTGCCTCTCCCATTACCCAATCAACATTTTTTGTAGCCATGTAAATCCATAGGTGTTCCCAAAACACATCATATATTTTGTAAACATTGTGCATATATAATATGTAGGTTGTATGTGAGCTAGCCTCAACAGACTGAGTTTTTTGAGGTTAGAAGTCTTGTATCTGACATGCAATATATTTCCAGTGAGTGATAATTGGAATGCATTGTAGTTCAAAGGTTCTTTGTTGGCTTCTACAGAACAGTTTTTCCAAAAATGGGTTCCAAGAAACATTAATCTTGTGAAAACATTTCTTAAATAGATGTTCTAGTTAAATAAGTTTGGGGAGAGTTTTTTCTTCCATCTTAAGAGTTAAAGATGCATAGATGGGGGATGGCGCTGTGGCGCAGTAGGTTAATCCTCTGCCTGCGGCGCCGGCATCCTATGTGGACACTGGTTGTAGACCTGGCTGCTCCTCTTCCAGGCCAGCTCTCTGCTGTGGCCCAGGAAGGCAGTGGAGGATGGCCCAAGTGCCTGGGCCCTGCACCCCATGGGAGACCAGGAAGGAGAACCTATCTCCTGGCTTTGGATCGGCACAGTTCCGGCTGTTGTGGCCATCTGGGGAGTGAACCAATGGAAGGAAGACCTTTCTCTCTGTCTCTCTCTCTCACTGTTTGAAACTCTACCTGTCAAATAAATAAATAAAATCTTAGAAAAAGAGTTAAAGATGCATAGAGCATACTAAAGGATCAGAAATCTAGGTAAAGAAGTCTGCTTTCAATTCAGTGTTCTCTGAGCTTATTGACTAGGAACCTCACTCCCCATTCTGTCCCCTACCCATGAACATCTATTATTATGCCCAAAACGAACTTTGGTGTTGTCATTGTTTTCTCTTTTTTTAGTTAACTAATTTATTTTTTGAAAGAGTTAACAGAGACGAAGGAAAAGACAGAAAGAGACAGAGAGAGAGGGAGAGAGAGGTGTTCCATCTGCTCTCCCAGAGCAGACCTACCAAGTGGTCTTTTGCAAGGTCTTTCCATCTGTCTCTCTCTGGCTGTCCTAAATGCCGCTCCTGTGTTCCATTCCAAATCCTTGCCACCTGATTACAACAGTCTGCTAAGTAGTCTTCTGTGTCCCTGTCTGCTGTTGCCTTCTGCCTACTGCTACCAGACAAATTTCCTTCTTACCTTACCTGAGCTGAAGACCTCAGTAGTTTCCAGCCTGAGTTTTCTTCCAAAGGGTGCTGTGGGCAGTGTGTGTGGTGGGGGGCGCTGCTGAGCAGGTGGCACTCTGGATTCTTCAAGTTCTACTTGCATGACTGCTGAGTATTGAAAATAGGTTTTTGTTTCCAGGAAGGATTCTGAATTGCAAATAAACATAGAAAGTCACCAGGCAAGACTTCTTATCTTGGCACCTAGGGACCCCGATAATCTAGTCTGAATTTTTTCAGTATTTGCTCTTTTCTCCTTTCCATGCAAGTTTTCTCTCACCTAATTTAATTTTTTTTTTTTTTTTTTTTTTTTTTTTTTTTTTTTTGGCAACTCTCCTTATACCAAATTTCTCTTCCTTTGCTGAATCTGTTCTGGTAATGAACATTGGTTCTGTACCAGTCACCACATGAGGTCACTTCAAAAAGTTCTTTAGAAAACAAAAATAAAAGATAAACTTATTTTGGTGAAAAACCATTTATTTATTCATTTGAAAGGCAGAGAGAGAGAGAGAGAGAGAGAGAGAGAGAGAGAAATTGTCCATTTGCTGGTTCACTCTCAAAGTATTTGCAACAGCCAACCTGAAGTCAGAAGCCAGTAACACCACCTGGGTCTCCCTTTGGGTGGGCAGGAACTCAAGCACTTGAGCCACCATCTGCTGCTTCCCAAGCACCTTAGCAGGGAGCTGGATCAGCAGCTGAGGAGCCAAAACTCAAGCAGCATGCCAATATGGGATGTGGGCATTCCAAGCACCAGTTTAACCCACTGTACCACAGTGCCTGGCCCTAGTATGAAAACATTTAAAAATCCATCCATACAAGTGATCTTCAAAAAGTTTGTGCAAGACTTCTTTTATGAAAAAGATATGGATGGGGGGCAGGGGATGGCGCTGTGGCACAGCAGATTAAGCCACTGCCTACAATGCAAGCATCCTATATGGGTGTCAAGTTGAAGTCCAGCTGCTCTACTTCTGATCCAGCTCCCTGTTAACATGCCTGGGAAAACAGCAGAGGATGACTCAAGAACTTGGGCTCCTTCCACCCACATGGGAGACCTAAAAGAAGTTCCTGGCTCCTGGCTTTGGCCTGGCTCAGTCCTGGCCATTGTGGCCAACTGGGGAGTTGAACCAGCAGATGGATGATTTCTCTCTGTCCCTCTCTCTGTCTTTCTGTAATTCTGATTTTCAAATAAATAAATAAGTCTATATGCATGGATTGTAAAACAAGCATCTTTTCATATTTTTTATTTATTTTCATTTTTTCCTAAAGGTAGGGAGACAGAGACAGAGATTTTGCATTCATTAGTTCATTTTCCAAATGCATGCAACAGACAGGGCTGAGCTAGGCCAAAGCCCAGAACCTGGAACTCAATTTGGAACTGCCGGTTGGATGGTACTTGAGCCATTAACTGTTTTCCCAGGGTGTGCATTATTAGGGAAAAGAGGAGCCAATACTCATAATGGGCAGTTGGAGATGTGATGCTGTTACCCCAAGCAGCATCTCAACTGCCATGACAAAAGCCTGCCTTAAACTTTCCAAGATTCATTTATTTATTTGAAAGGCAGAGTTACATAGAGGCAGAGGCAAAGAGAGAGAAAGAAAGGTCTTCCATCCACTGATTCACTCCCCAAAAGGGCACAACAACTGGAGCTGTGCCCATCAGAAGCCAGGAGCCAGGAGCTTCTTCCAGGTCTCCCACACGGGTGTAGGGGCCCAAGCACTTGGGCCATCTTCCACTGCTTTCCCAGGCCATAGCAAAGAGTTGGATCTGAAGTGGAGCAGCCAGGACTGGAAGTGGTGCCCATATGAGATGCCGACACTGCAGGTGGTGGCTTTACCCGCTATGCCACAGCGCCTGCCCCAAACTTACCTTTTAAGTACATTTTCTACGAAAGTTTAAAAGTACCCTTGTATTAAGTACTTTATGTACATTATTGCCTGTGTTACTAAGAACTCTACAAGGTAGGTGTTAATTATTATTCCTATTTCACAGATAAGAAATTGAGGTTTAACAGATTTAAGTAAGTTGATCAGAGCTGCCCTGTTAGTAAATGGCAGAGCCAGGGCTTGAGCCCAGGCTTATCCGCCTTGGAAGTCCCAGGGGATTATGTGCTGCCTCTTGCCTCCTACGTAATTATTGCTGTTCTTTCAGGTCCACCTCTTCCACAAAATCTTCTCTACTTCCTGGATCCCATAATATTCCTCCTTTCCATGAACTTCTTAATACTGTGTTTTAAGAATTACAGTGACAGTTAACCCCATGCTTACATATATGGTTTCCTCTATTTTTAGGGGAAAATGGTTTATTTCTCCTACGAGACAGTACATTCTCAAAGGGCATGGAGGCCTTGTTCCAAATCTTCCTTCCAGACTTCTATAGCTTTCAGATCAGTGTTTTCCCAAAGCTGAGGGCTTCCTAAGTTGATCTGAATGGATGCTGGATCAAGAGTCAGGAAACCCAGATCTTTGCTCTTACTTGCTGGGAACTAGAGAAATGGAACGGGAGCACAGCATTTAGTCTAAACCCCAGATTCCTAGGATGTTATAAAAGGGAAACTGACACCCTCTACATCTGCCTTCTGATATTGCAAATAAGATAACACATGTGAAAGAACTTTTAGGTGCTTGAATGCTGGGCACAGGTTAAGAATTATTATGGCAGTAGATATCAGTATCAGGGGATGAACTGAGCCAGACCATGGGGGTCTTAGCAGCTGTTGACAGTAATGGCCATATCAACAATGCAAAGGGTATATTTTATCAATGCAACACTGTTATCCTTTTATCGATTATTTCATGCAGCCCTGAGCTTTCCATAAGCAGAATTAACCTCCTAGGTCAGCAGGCCAGACACTAACCTAAACAGAAGATAATATTTGCAATTTTTTTTTTTCATGGAGTGGCCAGAAATTAAACATTTGTTAAATTAAAGAAAGGATACTGCACGCCGTGCCAAGTCTCTTTTTGTTGTCTGGAGAGTTATAACAATCCTCTCCTGGCAGTTAGTTTTAAGATCATTAAATGATCCTCATTTGCAATATATTTGCAGAAGATTACAGCCATCTAAATTGACCCTGAAGGAAGACTTATTTCATTAATGGGCTGTCCTGTGCTAATGCATAAAGCTAGAAAAATATATCTATTAAATTCTTAATGTGTAAATGATGTTTCTGGCTTTCTTCTTAATTACAAAGCAAAATGAGCCTGAAGTGCACTATGTCTAGGAAAAAATGATCAATTTAATCCATCTTTCAGGGGAAGAACTTTTGTAGTCTATCCCCAAATTCCAGCTGGAAAAGCTCTTCGTAGGCAGGAGGCCTGGGACTTAGAGCTTTGTCAGGGCTACGGCAAAATGTGCAGCCTGGCAAGCTGGTGTGCGTAGTTCTCCGGATTCCAGCGAGCACAGCAAAGAGGTAAGTGAGTTCCTGGAGCTGTCCCCTCCTCCCATTCACACAGTCAACTCAGCGCCTGCTAACTTTCTCTGGAAGGATTACTCATGGGCTTTCCGTGCTTTGGCGCAAATGCAAAACAAGAATGAGCGCGGATTTGAAAAAGAATGATGTGTGTTGTTGCTAGCTTCTCACATACAAGCTGAATGTCAATGCCGCTATAAAAGTAGATTTAGTGCAATTTGTATTTCCGGGGTTCGCGCAGGATCCCTACCTGAAATCATAGTAACATGAAAACTGCGGGGGCTCGGGCAGCTCCACGCGATCAGGTTGCTTGCAGTCTGTATAGGAAGCTTAGGGGTTTCCTCACGTACACAGTTAGTAACTTCTCAGAAGCTTTAACTGGTTAATACTAGTAATTCTTGTTAGATCAACACACTCCCACATACACCGCCTTCCCCCCTCCCATACACAAGTGCCCTCTCTTGCCAGTTTGCTATATTCTTCTTTGAGCAGTGGGAACTAAGTGGAGCCAGCTCACATCTGTCCTGGCTGTTAGGAGGCGAGCAATATTTTCAAACAGTAAATTAGTAGTGGTACAACGTGCTGAGCTGCCACCTGCAATGCTGGCATCCCATATGGGTGCAAGTTTGAGCCCCAGCTGCTCCACTTCTGATCGAGCTTCCTGCTCATGCACCTGGGAAGCAGCAGAGGATGGTCCAAGTGCTTGGGCCCATGGACCCATATGGGAGACCCAGAAGAAGCTCCTGGCTCCTGACTTCCACCCAGCACATCTCCAGCTGTTATAGCCATTTGGGGAGTGAACAAGCAGCCGAAAGATCTCTTTCTGTCTCTCCTTCCCTGTCTCTGTGACTGCCTTTCAAATAAGTAAATAAATGATTTTTAAAAATTGAAAAAAGGGGGCCAGCACTGTGGTGTAGCAGGTGGGGCTGCCGCCTGCAGTGCTGGCATCCCATATGGGTGCTAGTTCGAGTCCCAGCTGCTCCACTTCCTATCCAACTCTCTGCTATGGCCTGGGGAAGCAGTGGAGGATGGCCCAAGCCCTTGGGCCCCTGCACCAGTGTGGGAGACCTGGAAGAAGCTTCTGGCTCCTGGCTTCGGATCGGTGCAGCTCTTGCCATTGAGGCCAACTGGGGAGTCAACCAACCAGCAGATGGAAGACCTCTCTCTCTCTGCTTCTCCTTCTCTCTCTGTGTAACTCTGACTTTCAAGTAAAATAAATAAATCTTTTTAAAAAATTAAAAATGGAAAATATGGAAATCTGAATTTTATAGGAAACTCCAAGTTTCCATCAAATTCATAATTTTGTTTATTAGAAGCATGACTTTTTCTGCTCTTACAGTTTTTAGTATATATATGTGTGTGTGTGTATATATGTGTATATATATATATATATATCCAGATATGGTTGATGGTTGATAGATATTGGTGGGAAAACCAAGGGAGGGGTGAAGCAGTATCCCTTCTAAGGGTTTATTATTTCATATTTTTAATTTTTGTGTGAGCAAATTTTACTCATCAAAATTGAGAAAGAAATGCCTTTTCAAATAAATCAGGACATCTCTTTGATTTGTGGTGGAGAGATGCCAAGATTAATTCGGGTCAGCAGAACTTTGTGGATTCCCTAACATGTTTTTAGCACAGTGATATAGAAAGGAACTTCATTTAAAGAAGGGGAAAAAAAGAAAGTGAAAAAAATTTATCTTGCGGGCATTTTATAAGTTGAAAAATTTTGTATTATGAGTTTTTTTTAGAATGATGAATAAAGTGTTTAAGAGAAAGTGATCATATATTGCTACTTGGCTTTTACTCCTCCAAAATGATTTCTGGAAGCTGTGCAGTGGGAGGATTTTTATGTTAAACCATCTACACTATCAGATCATTATCTTCCTATACACTGAGGACAAAAAGAATATAACTCTGATGAAAGACACTTCTCTTCCAAGGCCATTGCCAAAAACAGGAATAAAACCACCTCGAGAAATAGCATTACAGTAGTTAACCTCTCAGAGCAGCCAGAAATGCCAGGTTCTGTCTTTGATAATGGTGTCTCTAATCCAGTTTGGAACACTATTTTGTTTAAAAATTTTAATCCTTAGAATTCAATTCAACAGATTTGTTCCTGGACACAGTTTAAGTTGTAGTTCGCTGGGCTAGGATCCTTAGCTGTTTTATGACTACTTTGGGGGAAAGTTATTCTTTCTTCCTCAATCCTACACATTTTTTAAAAATAATTTTTTAAGTGAATTAATTCACAAATAATAGTTAAAGTAGTGATTTTTATCCATGAGTGATTTTGCCTCTCAGGAATGTTTGGCAATGTCTAGGGACATTTTTGATTGTCACAGATGGCTATCTGGTGGGTAGAGATGAGGGAGTTCTGCTCAACATCCTACAATGCACGGGACAGCCTCCCCAGCAAAGGAGAATCTGGCCTGAAATGTCATTGGTGCTGAGGTTGGGAAACCTGGAGTTGATGTAACACTGCTTGTAATGTCACATATATGACCACGGTAACTGTGTGTGTGTGTGTGTGTGTGTGTGTGTATGCATATACTAGAAATTTATAGAAAATGTGTATTCTGAAAAAAACTATGCATGGGCTTCAAAAAGTTTGTGCACCAAAATAATCGCTCAATTCCATTTTCCTGCAAACTGTCTGAAGTACCCTTGTATATACGTGCATACACCTGTGAGTATATGTGTAATATAACATATGTGTTAGAATATGTAAGGGCTAAAACTCAGCAGTCTGCCACAGTCAATGTTTCTTTTTTGCTAATGTGTAGAGTCAATTGCACATCCCTGAGCAGCGGTCAACAGGAATTCAGAGACCCAGGCCCCCGGTTCCCTGGGGCTCTACAATAGGAAGATGTGATTACCAAGCGTGCTTTGGAAGAGCAGATGAAGGCTTGTACTGGGGAGGTTTCATGCACTCAGCCTATGCCCGCAGCCATTTATGGGGCTCAGGCACGTGAATGGCACCCAACTGCGGGACAGCCTGGAAGTTTCTGCTGAGCTATGTAAGCGAGAGGAGGAAGAAAGGGGTTTAGCGAACAGCTAGCCACTCTGCTCATCTCTATCAAACATGAATTCCTTTCAAATAAGTACTCACTTTTTTAAAAAAAATTTATTTAATGTGCATTTTTACATAGATACAACTTTAGGGATACAGTGGTTCTTTCTCCCATTACCACCCACCCCCCAGGTCCCATCCCACCTCCCATTCCCTCTCCCATCTCCTTCTTCATTATGGATCGTTTTTAGTATGAATTTATATACAGAAGACCAACTCTATGCTAATCACAGACTTCAACAATTTGCACCCACACCCACACACAACATATATAGTACAGTTTGGGGAGAGAATTTGCAGTCCATTCTCACACAATTCGATAGGGACAGAGGTCCTACCTGGGGAGCAAGTGCACAGTGACTACTGTTGTACCTTTAACAATTAGCACTCTTTTTTTATGATGTCAGTGATCATCTAAGGCTTTTGCCATGGGCTGCCAAGGCTATGGATCCCTTTTGTGACCACAGACTCCATCTCACCTTATCACTTTCAAGCCATTGAAGTGCTGTGGCTTAGTTCCTACCTTTGCCTATCTAACTTGTTGTTATGAAGAATGCGGGTGATATGTGTGCTCATTTGGCCTGTCGCAGATTCGGCATTTTCACATACATTGTCTTTCTGAGCCTCATGAGAATTATGGGATGTGAAAAGGAACTACCAGGCATTGTTCACATGACGTGTGCTCAGGATCTCAGGATCTACCTAGTCTGTCTCATTTAATTCTTGTAGTAATCCATGATATGGATATTATCCTTATTTTTGCATGAAAAAAAGAGACTGAGGTGAAGAAACTTGGCATAGATGTTGAAGCTTGTGTTTTGCTGCCCCGGGAATTAGTTGTCAGGTGTTTTTAGGCTCCATTTTTAGGTGAGGAGCCCCACATCACAGATGGTCACCCAGAGTTACACAAGTGCAATGTGGCAAAGCCAAAATGTGAACTCCACTCCTCCCAGTCTTAGTCCTGTGCTCTTTCCCTAACTACCCCTGGTAAATGCACTTCATTTTAGCAACCAAGTTGGTCAACAAAGCATCATGTTTTCTCCTATAAGAATCATTCTTTCCAGACCATTTGGGGCCAGCCCTCTGCTTGGTATACACACTCCAGACTGACAATCACACATGAGCAATTGTTATTTAAAGCTTGCAACGCTGAGTCCAGATATCTGACAAATCTGGGTTCAGGTCTTCAACCTGATTAGGTGAGTGGTGCGGGGCAAAGCTCTTAACTTCTGTGGGTCTCATTTCCTCATCTGTAAAATGGGAATAAAGCATCTACCTTTCAGAATAGCTGTGGATGAAACAACACACGCATACACACACACGCTCACTCACTCACTCATATATTTTTATTTGTGGATATATATTATACATGTTAATTCATACACTGTGTTCTCGGTGTGGACAAATACTCAAGAAATGTTTTTTTTCTTTCTCCCCTTCTCCACCCACTCTAGTGGACATTTGTGCGTTTTCAGTCTCAAGCTTTTTTTTTATAAGGGTATTCATACACCAGATATCTCAGATACTTGCTTCCCCCTGTTGTCTATAATGCACATGAGGATGAGGACCAAGTTGCCCTTCTTCCCTTAGCCAAGGGTTGTGCCCATGACCCAGCTTAGGTAACTCTGTCTCTTCCTCGTAGGACTCCGAATTTCCAACAGAGAGAAAAAATCTTTGCTGTTCATTCATTTGAGAAGCAGGTTGCCACAGAGACTCTTGGATCTGCCCCTTCTTTTCCAAATACGTTTCTTCAGCCATCCAGTAGCTTCTCTGTACTGCTCTATCTTTCTAATGTGTCCCTTGTCTGCTTAAGTTCATCAGAATGGGTTTCTTTTGCTTACAAGCAAAGAACCCATGTTTTAAAATTCTTGACAGCAAGTCAAAAGGCACAGATTGCAAAAGCTTGATAAAGGCAAGAAATTACAGCTATGATGTTTTCTCAATATAATAGACCTATTTAGGCCATTAGTGTGATTGGATTGTTTTTAAGCCATGATTTTTGCAGAAATTGATAGATTTTTGATGATCACTCGTTAATATTAATCCAAGTATGACTTTCTAGGATCTCTACTAATTTGTCAATGGAAAAAAAAATGTAGACCTGGTTCCCAGGCCTTTGGGATTTCTAGTTGAGTAGATCAGGTCTATCAGCTGCAGGTTTTCCATAATTTTTAAAAATAATTTATTTATTTGAAAGGCAGAGTTAGAGAGAGAGAGAAAGAGAGAGAGAGAGGTCTTCTATCAGCTGGCTCACTCTCCAAATGGCTGCAACAGCCAGGTCTGGGCCAGGCCAAAATCAGAAGCCAGGAGCTTCATCCAAGTCTCCCATGTAGGTGTCAGGGACCCAAGCACTTCAGCCATTTCCTGCTGCTTTCCCAGGCTCATTAGCAGGGATCTGGATCTGCAGTGGAGCGACCAGGACGGGAATCGGCACCCATATGAGATGCTGATGTCACAGGTGGCGGCTTAACCTGCTGCGCCACAATGCGAGCCTCTGTTTTTCCATAATTAATAGGGGGAAAATCTGTTTATTGGACCTGAATTTGTGGATCTGAAATTATATGAATTCTCAGTCTTTCTTCCTTGAATTAATCCAATAATTGTCCTGGGCAAACATCTTAAGGTATGGAGTACGTTTGCCCACATAGAATGTTCAAGGTTGAGAACCACCTGCAATTCTTCTTTAGTGATTTGGAGGGCCCAGGAGGAAAGAGCTGGCGTGGGGACTCACGGAGATATTTGGCAGTAAAATTCCCCTAAGAGGCTGTGCTTTCAGACTTCAAAGATTTCAAAGCCAGTGCAGTAGGGTGCTCTGGAATTGCTCTGGGGGAAAGGTTTCGTGCCAAAGGAATGCCTTTTCCACACTTTGTTACTCCTAATTATCCAACTGTCAGTCTTCCCACCAGCACTCTCTTCACTTTCTGGGGTGAAAGGCTAGGGCAGGAAGGTTGGAAAGAATGATCTGTTGGTGCGAGAAACAGTAACTTCCTAAACAAGAATGCCAAGAGCAAAAAAAAAAAAAAAAAAAGCAAAAGCAAAAGCAAATTCCAATTTGATGAGATTAATCTAGCCTCAGTAGCCTCAGTATTTGTCTTTAGTGTATATTGTATAAAATTAGGATTACCAATAGATATTTTCTCCCTGCCTTGTCAAAATCTACCAGAATCAAATTTTAAAGGAATGAGTACATTCCTTTAGGGCAGGTCTGATCACATATCTAAGTTAGTGAGTGATCCATCAAGATAATTATGGTGAACCACTTTCTACACTAAAATTTGATATGTAAATCTATGGTAGTGGGGTCTTAATAGACTAGAATTATTTTTGAACCAGTTAAAAATTTGTTGAGTGCCTACTCATACCAGACACAAACAGTAAATATGAGAAGACACTTGTGATTACTGTCAACCAGACTACAATGTGGTGGAGGGGCTACTGTCTATACCCGGGCGTCCATGGTGGAGGGACCATTGTCTGTATCCAGGCTTCCTTTGGTATCCACAAGGGGTTGGTTCCAGGACCTCCTACAGATACTAAAATCTACAGATACTCAAGTCCATTATGTAAAAACATGCAATATTTGCACATACCCCACACACCTCCTCTAGTATGCTTTAAGTCGTCTGCAGATTACCTCCAACACCTAATACAATGTAAGTGCCATGCTCATAGTGGTGATACTGTATTGTTTAGGGAATAAGGACAAGAAAAAAAGTCTGTGAGTGTTCAGCACAAATACATTTTTTCCCCTGAATATTTCTGATCTGCTTTTGGTTGAATCCATGGATGCAGAACCCAGCAACACACAAGGTTGAGGGTACACATGTGTTTTGAATGTAGCAACATACACATTAAAAACATAGGAAATGAAACATTGAAGTATACTCCAACCACACAGCCTTTCTTCTCCCAGAAGATGCCACGTCCCTTTCCGACACAGGGCCTGCATGCATGTTAGTCTGCATTACTTATTTTATATTGAGTGATGTGTGTGTGTGTGTGTGTGTGTGTGTGTGTGAAGCACAGAATATTCTGGTTCTCATGGAACTTACTTTCATTTGGGGAAAATAAACACAAAGTAAGCAAATCATCAGGCACTGATGAAGCCTAGGAAGCAAAGGGGATTGTGCTACAGCAGGTGGGGACTGGTGCAGTGGGAGTGGAGCTCCATCCCATAATAAGGATGAGGCAGACTGCTGGAGACTGGGTTCCGTGGGTTGGAACTGGCCTCTGGGAAACTGGGGAGAGAGCACACCAGGCAGAGGAAGAGCAGATGCTTCGTTATCAGCCTCCCAGAGCGGCTGAATTGGTGGCATTTCACCAGGTGAACTATACTTCTGGGGCAGCTGCACGCCAGCTTTACGTGCATCTGAAAATTCTAATGACCTAAAGAAAATTTTTGCTTCTATTTGTTTTCCTCTACACCTGATCTTTCCAAAACTAGATCTGCAGACGACTTGGAAGGAGGGTGAGGGCTCTGCTGGGTCCTTGTGGAGGATGCCCACGCAGTGCTGTGCTGCTTACACGCAGTGGAGCACCGGGCAGATGGCGCGCTCTGCTCCTGCTGGTTTTGAACCTGGAAAAGAGCAGCTCTGTTAATGTCACCCTGCTTCAGAGTTCTTCCAAATGAGAGCGCAGTGGCTTCAGAGACACCAAGCGATAGAACTCACCATATTCTCACTTTAGCGAGGAGGCAAAAAAAATCCACAATGTAATTTTCAGTTCTCTGTGTTTCCCATAACACCTTCCCTGCCCCCCAATCTTCTGCCAGCATCTTATTGGCATTCAACTTAAAAATGCATTTCCAGTTTATGCAATGGATTAATCACACCATAGATTTTTTTTCTTAATTCATATCCTCAGACATATGGAATATCTGTTATCTAAGAAAATGTTTATTTGTTTTGTTCTATTGCCCAGTAAGCTTATTATAAGTAAGGACTGAGTGTATGTATCATCTTAAAAACCAGGGAAAATTGTCTTCTAAATTATTTCTTTTCATGGAGCAAACCAATCTGGTCCCTTAGACCTACTGGAGAAGCACAAATGGTGCTGGAACATCTTCAGAGCGGTTTGTGCCCTTGACAGGTCAATCAGAGGGTAGCTGAAACTGAAGAAGTCATATGCCACGGTGCCAGCGGAAATGAAAATTATACCACTCATACTAACGAGCGCATTTCCAAAGGGACTATTTAGCGGTATTAGAAGTCTCTAAGCAGATGCCTCTGAACTTAAAATACACTTGATTCCTAAGGATTGTCTTGTAATTAATTTACCCAGATCGACTCAACGAGGAGAATGCAGGGCAGAGCATCACATCGCTCAGCATTTTGCAAACTTTGGGGAACACCAAGATAAATAATTTGATTTTTGGACATCTAAATTCATTTCCCTTATAACAGTTATAACTGAGAATCAGGAACAGCCTACGGTTAGAAAAAGCACTTTCCAATTTATAGTCTAATCTCCTAAAAAATTCTAGCTACTATAACAGGAAGGACTCCATGGAGCTAACATCAAAAGAATGTCACTCCTACTTTGGATACAGCTCTTGTTCCTATTAACTTGCCAGTCTGTAAACATTTCACTGGACATGGGAAGCTTGCTCCTGACTGCTTCGGGTATACACACAGTGCTGTACAGCAAGGAACAGCTTTAGCATATCACCCTTTAGCACAGCTTGTATTTCATGAGAGCAGCCAAACCCCATGCCACCACTGACAGCTGTATTTTTCTAGTATTAAGGGATGTAATTTTAAAAGTACTCAGGCTTTTTGAGGTAATGGTGCAAGTTTGATGAAATAGCTTTATCTCTGTAGGTACAAAGTACAGAGGTGTGATCTTGGGGCGGACTGCTATACCTGTAGGGAGCTGCTGCTTCTTCTTTTTTTTAAAATTAATTTATTTATTTGAAAGTCAGTTACACAGAGAGAGAAGGAGAGGCCAAGAGAGAGAGAGAAAGGTCTTCCATCCACTGGTTCACTCCCCAATTGACCACAAAGGTCAGAGCTGAGCTGATCTGAAGCCAGGTGCCAGGAACTTCTTCTAGGTCTCCCACATGGGTGCAGGGGCCCAAGGACTTAGGCCATCTGTACTGCTTTCCCAGGCCATAGCAGAGAGCTGGATTGGAAGTGGAGCCGCCTGGACTCGAACTAGCGCCCATAGGGATACTGGCACTGCAGGCGGTGGCTTTACCAGGAACGCCACAGCTCCAGCCCCAAGTAGGGAGCTTCTTAACCCTGAGCCCTGTCATTTTTTTCTGGAAGGTTAGACTTTGGCCTCAATTGGATTAAAATCCCAGTCTGGCTCTTCTTTTGACTGTGAACAAACTTCTTAACCTGTATGGGCCTCAGTTTAATTACTCATTAAAAAAAAGATGATAATAATCACAATAGGTGATGTTTGGGGAATGTTGAGGAAATGTTCAGTCTGCCCAAAAGAGTACCTGCTACTTTCTCAATAAGTGGTCATTTTGCTTTTATGCACAGACACTTGAATTGTTTCTCTTATTCCTTTAAGACTCACAAGAGGAGCTGGTGTTGTGGTGTAGTGGGTAAAGGCCCCACCTGTGACATCGGCACCCAATATGGGTACCGATTTGAGTCCTGCTGCTTCACTTCCAATCCAGCTCTCTACTAATGTGCCTGGAAAAGTAGAGGAGGATGGCCCAAGTCCTTGGGCCCTGCACCCCATGCTGGAGACCTGGACGAAGCACCTGGCTCTTGGCTTCAGCCTAGCCCTGCTTTGGCTGTTGCATCCATTTGGGGAATGAATCAGCAGATGGAAGATAGCTCCCTCTCTCTCTCCTGCCCTCTCTGTAACTCTGCCTTTCAAGTAAATAAATAAAGTTTTTTTTTTTTTAAAGAAAAAGATTCACAGGGCTTTCAAAAGTTCATGGGAAAATATACCATACCAAGAAACTATGCATGAATTTCAAAGTCTGTTTTGCAGCAAAATAAATATATCTCTTAAAAAAACGTTATTTATGCCGGCACCGTGGCTCACTTGGCTAATCCTCCGCCTGCGGCACCAGTACCCTGGGTTCTAGTCCCGGATGGGGTGCCGGATTCTGTCCCAATTGCTCCTCTTCCAGTCCAGCTCTCTGCTGTGGCCCAGGAATGCAGTGGAGGATGGCCCAAGTGCTTGGGCCCTGCACCCCATGGGAGACCAGGAGGAAACACCTGGCTCCTGGCTTCGGATTGGCGTAGTGCGCCGGCTGTAGCGGCCATTTGGAGGGTGAACCAATGGAAGGAAGACCTGTCTCTCTGTCTCTTTCTCTCTCTCATGGTCTAACTCTGCCTGTCAAAAAAAAAAACTTTATTTATTTATTTATTTATTTATATGAAATGCAGAGTGGCAGAGTTAGGAGGAGACACAGAGAGAAATCTTCCATCAGCTGGGTTACTTCCCAATGCTCACAGCAGCTGAGGTTGGGCCAAGCCACAGCCAGGAACCAGGAACTCCATCTGCATCTCCCATGTGGGTGGCAGCCAACAAGTACTTGGGCTGTCCTCTGCTGCCTCCCAGATGCAGTAGCAGGAAGTTGGACCAGAAACAGAGGCAGGGCTCGATGTCAGGTGCACCCATATGAAATGGGAGATCCCATGTGTAACCTGCTGTGCCACAAAGCCTGCCCCAAACTTATTTTTTTAATTCCACTTTGGCACAGACTTTTTGAAGTGCCAATGCATTTATCATTTCCTACCCTGTGCAGGGTGTTTTCACACATCTCATCTCCTCTCAACTTCAGTCTAAACTCTGAGTGGATTTCACTATCACCCTTTTATGGATGACGTCACTGAAGTGAGAAGGGCCAGGGCACGCGCCCGAGGTTACATACCTGGAGAGGTGAAGCCCAGTCCATCTTTATAAATCTGGAGCTGGGTCTGGACGAAAGAGCAAGACTGGCACAAAGAAAGAAGGGTGTTCTGGGTCAAATGAATTTGCTACCCACGGAGGCCTGGGGTATTTGAAGGGTATCTTAGAATCCTGTCTCTGACATTTACTAGATGTGTGACCCTGGGACAATGGCCTCCTTCGCTCCCCTTGTGTCTGTCATGATAAAAGCACGGGTCAACCAGAGACCCAAAGACGAGTGTGTATAAAGCACAAACGGCCTGGGGGCCTGATTCAGCTTTCATTCCTCGATGTTTGGTTCCACCAGGTCTTTGCTTGCTCCCTCACAATGCCCTGGTGTCTTACCTCCTTGTCCCACTCTCACCTCACCCAGTTTTTTGCCCACTGACTTCCTGACTCAGCAGAAGCACCATATCCCCTGGAATAGCACTTCTCAACCTCTGCACATAAGCCCATCATTGGGGCCTTCTGCCGGAAGGCAGATTCTGATGGAGCAGGTCTGAGGAGCTGGGCTCTAACAGGCTTCCCAGTGCTGCTGCTGCTGCTACGGTCCTCAGACCACACTCTGAGTCCTGAGGGCCCTGAATGGTTTCTTCACGCCCAACAAGCCGGCAGCTGTGCCAATTCAACTGTTGTGCAGACCAACCTTTGCCCAGTGAGGGTTTTAAAGCACCTTGTAAGTGTCCAAGTTTTAACGTCCTTTGGGGGCAGGCTTTTGGCACACCAGTTAAGTTGCTGTTTAGGATGCGTGCATATCATTTTGGAGTGCTTGGGTTCAAGTCCCAGCTCCACTTTCAATTTCAGCTTCCTGCTAATGTGCACTCTGGGAGCCAGCCCTGATGGCTCAAGTGCTTGGGTCCCTGCCACTCATGTGGGAGACCTGGATTAAGTTCCTCACTCCTGGCTTTAGCATAGCCCAGTCCCAGCTGTTACCAGCATTTGAATGAACCAGTGGGTAGAAGATCTCTCAGTCTGTCTGTCTTTCTTTCAAATATAATAAACATAAATAAGTAAAAAAAAAAGTTCTTCGACGAGCAGAGCCCTACCCTTGTTTCAATTACTTTCTTCTTGACATGGTGATCTATGTTGGACAATTGAGCTCATCTGCTTTCTCCGGGACATATCCTCGCACTGTTCTAGAAGCCTTGCTGAGTCCCTGCCTTCTCTGAGATCCACAGATACCTGTGCACATTGTCAACACAGCACTAACCACACTGCCCTGCACCATGAGCATATCTGTGTCTCTCTCCTTCCAGACCATCCCTCTACTAGCTATAAGATATGCTACACACGATAATAACCATATTGTTGTATTACTAGTATCAGTGATGTACCAAGAAGGCAGGATGCTGAGATGGTCATTGTGTTCATGTCCTAGAGCTGCCATTAACCAAGTACAGGTGGCACAGACAATAGAGACTCACGGTCTCATAGTTCTAGAAGGAACAAGTCAAGGTGTTGGCAGGGTGGTTCCTTCTGCAGGCCCTGAGAGTGAATCTGTTCCCTGTCTCTCTTCTGCTTTAGCTGGTTGCTGGCAATCCTTGCCTTTTCCTGACGTGTACTTTTTTCTTTCAATGGAATACCATTTTAAATGCTACTTGATTAAGAATATCTTTCCTTAGAGACAGGCATTTGGCTTATTGGTACCTGCATCCCCTATCAGTACCTGGGTTCAATACCCATCACAGTTCCTGATTCCAGCTTCCTGTTAGTGCAGACCCTGGCAGGCAGAGGTGATGGCTCAAGTCACTGGGTCCCTGCCACCCATGTGGAGACCTGGAGTGAGTTCCTGGCTCCCAGCTTTGGCTTGGCCCAGCCCCAGATGTTGTGTGCATGTAAGGAATGAACCGTTGCATAAGAATGCTTTCTCTCTCTCCACCCACCTCCTCTCAAGTAAATAAATTTTTTTTTTTAATTTCCCTTAAAGGAGCACAAGCTAGAATTTAAAACTGTTAGAAATAGTTGTGCCTTTTAGAAGAGCCTAATCATTTCATAGGATGAAATAGGATTATCCAACACCTTCTTAAAATGCCAACTATCAGGGTTTCAATTACCTTTAATAGTTTCACTATGGATATGAACTAGATATTTAAGGCCTTAATTCTTATAATTCTGTCATAGAAGCAGCCATCAAAAAGTTTGTTGAACGCTTTGTTATGCAGCCTGGCTCAACAGCTCAGTTCAGTGAACATTCCTTGAGTAACTATTACGTGCCACGGTAAAGTTAAACTTTAATCAAACGTAATACCTGCCTTCGGAAATAAACCCTGCAGTGTTCCAATGAGACTGCAATGGACATGACAGTACATATTGTAAGAATTAGTAGGGCCATGGTATACCAAAGAATGATGGTGGACACCTACTGCTTCCCAGGACACACATTCACAGGGAGCTGGATTTGGAAGTAGAGCCAGGACTTGAACATAGGCACTCTGGTTTGAGTTGCTGGAGTCCCAAAAGGCATCTTAACTGCTGCACCGAATGCCTGTCCCAAGTTTTATCGATTTAAAACAATACTATAATTTTCTTAAAATGGCGTTTTCCTGATATCACTTGGGAAGAAATGGAGGAAAACAAGTAGTATTCATTCGTTCATTTAAAAAATATTTTATGAACTCTCTTACTATGTGTCAGTTTCTGTCCTGTGTACTTGGGATTTCCTTAATACTAATTGATACATAGTTAGCTAACAGATTGTACCTGATCAATGTGCCAAATCATTGTAAATTTGTGATAAAAATCGGCCTGAAATTTTAATTTTAATTCCATCTTGGGAGATACACATAAAAGTGTGCCAATTTTTTGCTCTGTTCTATATTTCTTATATGAGGGCTCTTCAAAAAGTTTGAGAAATGTATATTATGAAAAAAAACAAGCATGGATCTCAAAATTTACACTACAGCCATCTCATCTTTTAATTTTAATGTAGTCTTATATGTGTTCTGAGCATTGATATTAGCCCAAGTAATCGATGCAGTGGGAAAAGCACAGAGTTGAGTCACAATTGCTTGGTCCCAGTGCTGGCTCTGCCCCTACCAAACTGTGCCACCTCTGGATTTGCTCACCAGGGGCAAACTGGTTGAGTCTGTACACATTGGTATTCATAGAATAAGAAGTTCTTTCTCTGTCTCTTATAAATTTGTAGAATTATTTTACTTTCTATTCTTTGGATTTTCTTTTTTCTACCAGTATGATTGACATCATAATTTTCTGATGTCTGCCTGGTGTGCTGAGGAACTCTGACGAATGGCAGCTCCATATTTTCCTGTAGACTGTTTAGGAAATGGCACTTTGGCCAAGTGTTTTTGCTTCTGTTCTCACTTTTTTAAAAAGACTTTATTTATATATTCGAGAGGCAGAGTGAGACAGACAGTGAGAGGGAGAAACAGAGAGAAAGGTCTTCCTTCCGTTGGTTCACTCCCCAGTGGCCGCAATGGTTAGAGCTTTGCCGATCCAAAGCCAGGAGCCAGGAGCTTCTTCCGGGTCTCCCACGTGGGTGCAGGAGTCCAAGCACTTGGGCCATCCTCTACTGCCCTCCCGGGCCACAGCAGAGAGCTGGACTGCAAGAGGAGCAGCCGGGACTAGAACTGGCACCCATATGAGATGCCGGCGAAGCAGAGGATTAACCTACTGCGCCACAGCCTCTCCCACTTCTGACTTCTAAGAGGAAAATGGCTCAGGGTCCTTTTGCTTCTGGGGTCAAGTGATACCACACTCACATTTGCATCTGCTTTATTTATTTTCTTTTTTTTTTTTTTTATTTAAAAGTCAGAGGAGAGAGGGAGGGAGGGAGGGAGGGTGGGAGAGAGAGAGAGAGGAGAGGGAGAATCTTCTATCTTCTGGTTCATTCTTCCAAAGCCTTCCAGAAACTCTATTCAGCTACTTGAGTCATTACCTGCTGCCTTCCAGGCTAGCAGGAGGCTGGATTGGAAGCAAAGTCAGCACGTGCATGCAGGCACCCTGATATGGATGTGGGCGCCCCAGATACCATCTAAACTTCTGTTCCAAATACCTACCCTTGGATTATTTCACTTAACCCCAGGCTTTTTGTAGTTGCTCGAAATTACATTTCTAGTAAGTTACTTAAAATTAATCAGAATTTATATTCTTTTGATTCTTACTGTGCAACTCTACAGGAAGAGCTCCTGTCTCATGTCCCAGAGCCTGGCACAGGGCTGGCACGTGGAAGGCCACCATGGAACAAAAAAGGTGGATTGCCTCTGAATTCTAAGTCATCTCTTCCTTATCTGGCAGCGGACTTGTTTCCCCAACATTTTTATGTAGATAGAAGTGTTGTGTATGGGATGACACTTTAAATATACTGGTGATTGGAGGCCAGTTTACAGCAATGTATTGGGGGGGGGCGCAATCATCCAACGATATGTCCATTTACTAACTGCAGATTTGCCTCTGGTCAATCACATATCATCTCAACTCAGCTTTATCTGCGAAATGAAAGTTTAATTTTGATGCCTCCTCAGGTCCTTTCACAGCTAAAATTCCTTGACCAAAATTTAACTTTATACATATTGGCCTGTGTTAAATTATGCGGCTTCTGCAATTAACACTGCAGTTTGGAAGAATCGCTATATTCCTAAAGTTGTGCTTATGAAATGCATGAAGTCTGTATTCCTTAAATAAAAGGTTTCTTTGAGGGGAGGGGAAATACATAAAAATTTAAAAAAAAAAAAACACTGCAGTTTGTTTTGAAAGAAATTTGATTCCCAAGACTTTCAAGCACATTAAAAAATTATTTGAGGGGCCAGTGCTGTGGCACGGTGGGCTAAGTCTCTGCTTGAGGTGACAGCATCCCATATGGGCGCTGGTTCTAGTCCTGGCTGCTCCTCTTCCAATCCAGCTCCCTGCGTATGGCCTAGGAAAGCAGTAGAAGATGACCCAAGTGCTTGGGCCCCTGCACCCATGTGGGAGACCCAGAAGAAGCTCCTGGCTCCTGGCTTTGGATCAGCCCAGCTCCGGCTATTGTGGCCATTTGGGGAGTGAACCAGTGGATGGAAGACCTCTCTCTCTCTGTGTCTCCCTTTCTCTGTCTGTAACTCCACCTCTCAAGTATATAAATAAAATCTTAAACAAGATTATTTGAGGCTGGCGCTGCGGCTCACTAGGCTAATCCTCCGCCTTGCGGCGCCAGCACACTGGGTTCTAGTCCCGGTCGGGGTGCCGGATTCTGTCCTGGTTGCCCCTCTTCCAGGCCAGCTCTCTGCTATGGCCCGGGAGTGCAGTGGAGGATGGCCCAAGTGCTTGGGCCCTGCACCCCATGGGAGACCAGGATGAGTACCTGGCTCCTGCCATCGGATCAGCGCGGTGCGCCAGCGACAGCACACCGGCCGCGGCGGCCATTGGAGGGTGAACCAACGGCAAAAGGAAGACCGTTCTCTCTCTCTCTCTCTCTCACTGTCCACTCTGCCTGTAAAAAAAAAAAAAAAGATTATTTGAGATGCAGAGAGCTAGGGACAGAGAGTGCCCATTCGCGGATTCAGTCCCCAAATACCCATCCCTGAAGCATGCACTGCCTGTGCTGGAGACTGGAGTGCTACCCAGGTCTCCCACGGGGGTGGCAGGAGCCCAGTGACTTGAGCCACCACTGCTGACTCTGAGCATCCACACTGGCAGGAGCTGGAACCAGGTATCAAATACAGACACTCTGATATGGAAGGTTAATTACCAAACTGAACACCTGCTCCCTCAAGCACATATTCCGACATAATTATACTGGAATGATTATGAGCACGTATTTTGGAGTTGAACAGGCCTGGGTTCAAATCCTGACTCTGACACTTAGAAAATGCCATACCTCTCTCAGATTCACTTTTCTCATCTGTGCATAGGGGTAAGAATATCTGCTTTATAGAATACTTGTCAGGATTAAATGAGAAAATATGCGTAAGTTTGTAGGGCACTGCTTGGCACAGGTAACTATTTTTCTGATTGTTATCACACTGGGATTGATATCGCTATGGAGAAAAGTATGTACTCTAACATATTTATCTAATTGAAGATCAGAGATAACGGCTGCAGGTAAAGATGACCTGACATTACTTATTAAACTTGCTTCACGTTCGCCAGAACTCTCTCATCTGGGTAGGAAAATGTCCATGGAGATGAGAACAGCAGTTACACATCAGAGTGGCACTTGGATGGATAAATCATCCCTGGCTGTTAAACGCTGCAAATTAGCAAATGAAATAGCATCTTTTGGCAATGGAGCAATATTTATAAATTAAATTTATTGATACACATGGTCTTGGTTATTATTTTAAGCTTCCTCTCTAGGTATTTTGTAAGAAAATATAAGTCTTGTGTTTACTTCTGTTTGTTAATGCCTTGATAAATCAGACATTTTTAGTATTCTATCAATGGCAAAAGTCTAATTGCCTGATTGTATTCTGATTTATTTCTTTCCTTACTTTCTTTGCATCTGCAGCCCCACAAATGAGTCTCTGAAGAGGTATCTGTTATGATACAGTGTCAGTGAAATTAATCCTGATCAATTTTAAAGTTCACATTTTTATTTGATGACTTTCAGGGGAATCACTAAAACCGAGATTGACTCGGTCTCCTCTTCTGTTGGTTAAATATTGTTGTTTGAAAGCACTGGAGCCAGGGTGGAGAAGGCGGCCCGTCCTGTGCGCTCAGCTGCCTTCGCCCCTGAGGTAGAGCTGCAGCGGTTCCCCTCGCCTGCACGGAAATGAGGAGAAATCGTCCAAAAGAACCACCCTGGCCCTAACGGGCTTGTGACACTGGCATCTCACCACCCCACGGAGAAGAGAACCCCAGTTCCATATTCCATCCGAGAACTTACCTCTCATCCCCTCTGTTTCTCCAAGCCTTCGTATTTCTCACACTAATAAAATGGTCCCAAGTCCCAAGTCCCAAGCGTGGTGCTTCACTGCTGACACCTCGTCTCTTCCTCACGAGTGCCCAGGGTGGTAGCCAGGGCAGGTGTCACCCTGCCCCTCGCTAAGAGAAGCTGGGACTTAGCCAGAGCAAAGCACCCGGTCCCCATCACACAGCCAGTAAGATCTAGAGTGATGATTTCCCATAGGTGGTTCCACGTTGCTCATTCGAAAAGTAAGCGATGAGTTTGCATCCATGTAAAGTAGAATACTGGAGCTACAAAATGTTTAATATTAAACATAATGAAAAATGAAATTCAGCCTGTGTTTAATGCTTATTTTTTCATGCAAGGACATTTTAAAAAGTCTTACTTAATACTTACTTTGTGTCCTTGTTCAAGTTCTAATGCAAAAATAATTCAAAAAATAAATAGTCTGGGAAAGGAATTTGTGTTTTCTTCCATAATTGAAGCTTGCCTAGATTCCTACGCTATTCATATGAAGGGTTTTGTATATCACCTTCAGACTGTTTCTAACAATTTTCATCCTTGCATGTGTCACTTGTGTATTTCTTATGTTTGTAATGACACTTTCTATATTTTGTATTAAAATTTGTTCATGTAAAATAATTTGGAAAAAAGGCAAAGATTTGAATAATGTTTCAGAAAAAATCTATTAATTGTATAGGAAAGCATCACACTAGATATGTTTATTACTCCACATTGCAAAATACACCTGAGTACTGTTTTTAAATTCCTGGTTTCCATTTTAAACTTTATCGCATGTTAGGCACAAATATTAAAAGAAAATGTCATTACAATTAAGCAGAAAATTTAAAAGGATGGTTACCAAAATAATATCTACTTGGTGGTGATCACAATTTGATACTTGTACAACTGGTGCCATTTAGAAGGAAAAGATTAAAAAGCACACAGATTTAATGTCTCTACTTTCAAGTTCAAGGAGGTAGGCAGATCATTGTTCCAGAGACCACAACCAGAAGACACTAATTATCTAGAACCCTCTTTCTCTGCAAATCCGCCTTCCGGCACAGCCATGGACATCAGATCTGGAGGAAACTTTGGCTGACTTCAAATCACACTGCTCATTGTCCAGCTCATTGTTCTTGGAGCAAACCGATTTTTATTTTTTGCCTCTTTTTTTATCGTTAATGTCAAGCAAACATTTATTTCAGGTGCAAAGCCTCAGGATACGTTAGTGAAAACAGTGGCCGGGCTGTTCCACCGCTTACTGCCCACTAAGTGGGTGGGAAAAGGGTGTTGTGACCCTCTTACCCTTCCCACCAGTCTCCCTAACAGCTTTGGCCTTCGGGTCAGCTCAATTTCCCCTCCACTGAGTGGCCATTACGGGGCCTGCTCAGTGATAAATGCCTTCCGTGAGAGGCTGCATTGCCGGCAGCTAGCGCTAGGGAAGCCGGCCACCGGGGCCAGCCAGCCGCACGAACGCGCTGGCCCGCCCTGGGCCCGTTACCTAGCAACGTGCCTGGCCTCACCAAAATGAATAGACCCACAAACAAAAATGAAAAGGAGATAAAACGGGCAAAGTACAAGGGGCGAGGAGGTTAATATTCCTCTCTCGGATAACTTCGTTTTGGAGAATTGCATTTTAACCTTTTTGTTCCAAGCCCAAGGTGGAGACATGTTGGAAATTAAATTAGGCCACATTTGTATTTTTAGAAAATGTTTTCTCTTATGCAGAATTTGTTTTCCCTCCCTGTCTACAATTTTCTAACTTTCTCTTCATGTGGAAGGGGAAGCTTTCACCCCACCGATGAGCAAATAAACAGTCCACTTTCTCTGTATCATCTTGTTGTGTGGCTTTGGGCAGGTGACTTGGGGCTCTGATTCAATTTACCTATCAGTGAAAGAGGATGGCAGAGATAACTTATTAAACAAGATGGGCGTGTGAGGCCCAGCATGTTATGTGGATAAGGAGTTCCTCTCATTTTCCTTAAACCTAAACACAAGCAACTCTTACTCTGCAGCTAAATTAGGATGCTACCTTACAGATTAGTGACTTAATTTTGAGGTTCAGCATGGCTCCCCAATTATTAGGCCGCTTTGGGGTGTCCGTGTCTGTAATTTTGAGCATCTAATATGCACCAAGTGCTGTATGAGACCATTTTAAAATATGTGCTACTCTTAGGTGAAAATAAACAGATTCTTTTTTAAGATTTATTTATTTATTTGAAAGGCAGAGTTACAGAGAAGCAGAGAGAGAGAGAGAGAGAGAGAGAGAGAGAGAGAAAGAGAGAGAGAGAAGTCTTCCATTCGCTGATTCTTTCCCCAAATATCTGCAATGACCAGAGCTGGGTCAATCTGAAACCAGGAGCCAGGAGCTTCTTCCAGGTCTCCCACGTGGCTACAGGGGTCCAAGCACTTGGGCCATCTTCTTACGTTCCCAGGCCATGAGCAGAGAACTGGATTGTAAGAGGAGCAGCCGGAACCAGAACTGGTACCAATATGGGATGCTGGCACAACGCTGGCCCCTAAACAAATGAACAAATGCAGAATGTTTCCAGCACTGCCTGAATTAATGAGGGGTTTTGCTTCCTTTATGGTTCAGTATCCATCCCCCTCCCTTTTAAGATTTCTTTTTTTATTTGTAAGGAGGGATGATAAAGGAGACAGGAGCCCAGAACTCTTTCCAGGTCTCCCATGAGGGAGCAAGGGCCCAAGGACTTGGGCCATCTTCTGCTGCCTTCCCAGGCACGTTAGCAGGGAGCTGGATTGCAAAGGGAGCAGCCAGGACAAGAACCTGCACTCCCATATGGGATGCTGATGTTGCAAGGGGCAGTTTAACCCACTGTGCCACAATGCCAGCCCCTCCTTTCTCTTTAAAACCAACTTTCACTCCCAGTAAACCCTCCTCAGGAGGTTTTTGGTTTTAGGGTGCTCAGTAACACAAGTGGTCTTTCCTCCCGCTTCTACTTCTACTACAAAACCATCATAAACTTCCTTTTATTACAAGGCCTGAACCTGAGCACTTGGATTTCAGAGCCGCCCAGAAGCTCCTGTAAAGTGATTGTGCTATTTTTTGTTTCACGGAGGTTAGATTTAGCTTCACTGTAGATTGCTTGTAAACTTTACAGGGTTCAATTTTTAAGCCAGCTCTCTGATTTCTCACTTACTTCTCTCTTGTGTTATAAGAAACAGAATCAATATTATATCTTAAAATAGAAAAGAATATGCTTATTTATCTCTCTGCTACAAAAACTCCCGCTGAGCACAAATCATTATTTTTAAAGGAGGCACAGATTTGTCACCTGGCCATGGAATAAGATTCCAGGAACCAGGGCGCTGCAGATTCCACATTACATTGATAGGTGTGGGGCATTAAAAAGAGGTCAAGTGCATTGAGAGCCGAATGTGGACGTGGGTGTTGTTTCCAAACAAAGATAAATCACTTCCCAGTGGAGACGCAGTAGGAGATGAAACTTCTTGGTAAACTTAAAAGCCAACAAATCTGTTTTTATTTTCTTTTACCTTAAAGAAAAGGCAGCCGTACTTGTGGAAAGAGACTGAGCTTTGGGGCCAAAGTAGCCTGGAAAAAGAGTCTCATTTGGCCACTTACCAAGATGGATTCAAGTAGCTGATGGGATTTAACCCCTCTCATCCTTGTTGCCTTATCCGTAGAATGGGAATCTTACAGAGCTCTTATGGGAATAAAATGAGGCACCTCGTACAAAACACCAAGCACAAGCAGTGCGCAGCAACTACTAGCTCCCTTCCCAAATCTGCCTTCTTTTATTCTTTCTCTTGCCATCTACAGCACAGCCTCCAGGTGCACCATCCTAGCTTATCCCTGCAGTTTTCCTGTCTTGTCACCAGCATCTGGCCTCCAAGGATGGGGCTCTTCCTTAAGACTCTGCCCCAGAGTCCTCGATTTCCTTCATTTCCCTTTGAGATGCTCTGGAATATCCAAAAGACTAAGGGACGGGACAAGCACAGGCATGGAGAGTAAGATATAAATAGTTGACTTATAAAGCAGCGATGTAACGTAGGACCTGAGCCATGGCTGTTTGCCCTCAAGCCTATACTTTCAGCCACGACTCTGTGTCTGCCCATGGGGACAGAGGATTGTCTGGGGACAGCCACTTTGCGCTGGAAGGGTCACTGGCCTTGGATAAGGGCCGGTGGAATCTGAGTCTTCCTGAACTGTGGGCGTCCACCAGAGACTCCCGTGGCCCTGAGACGTGCATGAGCAGCAGTGACAGAGTTGAGCATGGTCCTCACCTTCACAAATCTCATGGGCCACATCACGTCCCCAGTCACCCATGGCTTCATTCACAAGATGAGACTGCGGCCCCTCTTCACCCTTTGGTGGGAAAACAATGAAATAGTGTTAGGCGCTTATTGAGCACTTCCTTTGTATATTAAGGGCTTAGTCTATGTGATCTTATTTCACGCCCTGATCACTTCGATGTTACTTTACATGTAAAGAAACTGAGGCCATCGCCCAGGTCAGCCAAGAGTGGACTCTGAACCAGTGTGTGTGTGCCCAACACCGTGTCAATGGATCGGAGGAGGCCGGCACGTTGTAGATGGTGGTAGACGGTGCTCCGTGAGTTGCTGGCTTCCTCTCTTCCTTCTCTCCTCTCCTCCTTCCTCACATCTTCCTTCTCGTCCTCACGGATAGTTGAGAGCATGGCAATGGGACCATGGGGAAGGCAGACACGCTGCACTTCACAGCTCTTCCTGAGGTGGCGCTGCAGCCAGCACCTGTGTCCGTTATGTCTCCCAAACTTCAGTATATGGGTACAGAGATCTTGAAATTACGTGCGTGAGTTTTAAGTGGTTTTCATCTTTCTTCCTTTCCTGGTTCACATTTTTAAATCTCCCTCACTCTTTTTCTTTCCTGTGCGTCACCCTGTTCCAAGATAATGAACGGACTCACTAATTACGAGTTCATGATTCCATCCAAGGGCGTGGATGCTGCTGTTGCCACTGCCATCAGTGACTTGAGCAAAGCTCCTGGGTTTAGAACTCATCAGTGTCTTGATGGAGATGTGGCCTGGAAATCAGGGTCTAATTGTTCTGGATGCCATACACAAGTTGGTCTCGAGAAAAGCAACTTCAGAATCACGTGTTCTCTATGAATGAGCACCACTGACAGCTCCCAGGGCTGGCATCACTATCAACCTGTGAGTTCAGAAACGTGTTAGCAGCAGCGGGTGAGAATAACTTGCATGCAGGATGGATCTTGAAAACAGAGTTCTTGGTGCCAAGAAATTATCTTTCATTGACCCTAATTGACTGTTTTACAAGGTTTCTGGGAACTGAATCAGTTACCACAAGAAGAAAATATAGACATGGAGAGCTCAAGATTTGGAAAGTACATACTGTACCTATTGGCAGGGAGCTTGCTACTATGTTTGACCAGCATCTTGGTTATAGAACCATTATTTAGTCCTTACCACAACAAGCCTTCAGTGGGCATGATCAGCTCCATTTTACAGATGAGACTCATAGAGCCCAGGGAGATTTAGGGAACTTGCTTACAGCCTCACAGCTAGGAGATGGGATTCAGGCTTAGATCTCTGGGTGATTCCAAGCCATTGCTATCCCCCTGTACTGTGTCTAGATAGTAAAATAACCGTAGTGGACTGATGGCATGGGGACTAGAGAGAGGGTCTGGTGAGGGAGAATGAAATTGCTTCAGGGAACAATGATGGGGGATTTGGAGCAGGTGTCCCGGGTAAAGCACCGGAAGCATGGGTCATAACTCCAGGGCAGGGGCGGAGGAAGAAGCCCGGGCCATGGTGTGCAAGGCAGGCAGTGGGGTCCTTGGCAGGTGATGGGAACAGTGCTGGAATTGAGAGTATGTAAGAGGTGCTTAGAGATGGCCAGCTGGGGGCCTGGTCACTCAGAAGGCCACCAGTGGCTAGGGAGGATTCAAAGAAAGAGAAGACCCAGGTCTCCACCTCAAGGAGTTCACAGTGTGATTGGAGAAAGTACAAGTGTACTTTGGACCTACTATAAGGCCATGTGGGAGAAGTGTCAAGATGGTGGTGCGCACCAGACCTGGCTGTTCACTCTCTGCCACCCGCCCAGTTGTTCCTCAGTGTGCACAGCACTTTTCAGCACCAAGAAGCCCCCCACGGGCCCCTCCTCGTCTTCCCCTCCATGCTCTCCTGGCCCCTCTCCCTGCATACCACCGCCTAGGGAATCACTCTCTCTCCCTTTTACCATTTCCCGTGTCCAGAACACGCCTGTCCCCACCTGCAGGCCTCCAAGGTCCTAGCACCGTCCTCCAGGGAAGGCAGGCTCCCCTGACCCCCACCTGTCAGCAGGGGACTTCCGGCATCACAGAACAATGTACCCCAGGAGTACTGTCAACTCTTGAAGGCTGGGATGGGATTTATTTGTTCCCTGTTGTCTTATCACACCTGGCACAGTGCCTGGCATGGAGATGGCATTAAGAATATTTAGTGCATGAATGTGTCACTCTTTGGTCCCGCAGTACCTAGTGCAGTGCTGGGATCTGTCTAAAGAGATAGGCATTGTTCAGAGGCTTCACATGTATTAAATGAGTTATCCTCATTCAATACTCCTCACAACACTCTGAGATGGGAACATCACCATCCCCAATTTACAGATGAGGAAATGGAGGCACAGAACCCAGGTGGCCTGAACCCGGAGACTATGCTCTTATCCACTACACTGTATTGCTCCGGGAATAGTCACAGGAGTGGAAACATTGCAATGACTGCCATTTGCCTGAGTCCTAGCTTTTTTTTTAAAAAGATTTATTTCTTCATTTGAAAGGTAGAGTTACAGAAATAGAGAGACAGGGAGAGACAGAGTGAAAGAGAGGTCTTCCATCTACTGGTTCATTCCCCATGGCTGCAATGGCCTGAGCGGGGCTGATCTGAAGCCAGGAGCCAGAAGCTTCTTCCAGGTCTCCCACACAGGTGCAGGGGCCCAAGGATTTGGGCCATGTTCCATTGCTTTCCCAGGCTCATTAGCAGGGAGCTGGATCAGAAGTGGAGCAGGCAGGACTCGAAGCAGCATTCATATGGGGTGCTGGCACTGCAGGCAGCAGCTTTTCCCACTACGCCACAGCACCAGCCCCCGAGTCCTACCTTGAAGGAATAGACTATATTGTACATTTTAACGTTTTATTTATTTATTTATTTTAAGTATTTGAAAGGCAGAGAGAAAGAGAGACAGAGACAGACAAGTTGACAGAGGAAACAAGAGAGTTCCCATCTGTGGATTCATGCCCCACGCACCAGGCCAAAGCCAGAAGCTGGGAACACAGTCCAGGTCTCCCATGTAGGTGGTAGACACTCAACTACTTGAGCCATCGTCAGCTGCTTCCCAGGGTCTTCATTGGCAGGAAGCTGGAGTCAGGGGCCAGAGCCAGGACTCAAACCCAGGCACCCAGATGTGGGATGTGGCCATCCCAACAGGCACCTTAACTGCCCTGAGGATAAGGTTTTATTGGGTCAGACCCCCTGAATGGCGTTTTTCATATACATTTGGCCAAAGGGAGCACCAGCTCAGGATTAAGATGGATTAGGATCATCACTGTCCCTTTACAACAGGAAGGTAGCCAGAGGGGCTTCCAAAAACACCAGGGAGGTCAAGGCTGCAGGGCCTCTCTCTGAAGTTCAAAGGAAGAGGCCAAGAAGGTGAAGGATGCAAAGCAAGTCAACGATTATTAAAACATGAAAAGCACTGTAATATGGGCGGGCACAGGGAATTACAGACAATAGAAAAGAATCCTGAAGATCCATGGCAGGATGTAGGTGGGTGGTGTGGAGCAGTCAGAGAGAGCATGCAGGAGGAAGCTAGGTGCTATGGGTTGAGGGCGAGCCCCCAGAGTTCACGTGTTGGAACCTTAATTCCTTAATGTGAAGAGGCAGGGCCCAGCGGCAGCTGCTTGAGTCTTTCTGGTGGGAAGGGGCCAGCTATGGCAGTTCAGCCCTCTCTGCTCTCACAAGGGTGTCAGCAAATGTGCTGAACGAAGGGACTGGTGAATGCTGATGACAAGACTACTCCCACACTTGCGAGCGTCCACTCTCCTCTTTCAACTTCTTGTCCTGGTCTGAAGCAGCATGAGGCCCTCACCAGAGGCAGTCCCTTGATCTTGAACCTCCCAGCCTCTAGAACCATGAGCCTAAATAGTCCTCTTTGCTTTATGAACTACCTCGTCTCAGGTGTTCTGTTACAGCAACGACAAAATGAACTGAGACACAAAATATGCTAATTGCTTCCGTGATAAGTATCATGCTATAAAATGGCTTAATATTTGGAAAATAAATGATCCATAAAGCAATTCAGATATCCATACAGTTACAGAAACATCATAAAATGAAAGTTTCAGTAGGCCAGTATTTTAGATCCCTCGTGGTTCGCATTCCGAGGAAATACTTCTTTGATGTATGTGTGGTGTCTGATTCCTGAGCTGGGTTCCCACAGAGCAGCTCCATACTTGCAGCAGGGAGGCTGTGTAAGCACACTGACATTTGCACTCCGGAAGCCCTTGGCCTGCACCTTTCCTGGTGCACTATCAATATTTGCTTAAATGTTGCTACCAACCCCTCTCACATGTCCTGTCTTACGTGTCCCACTGTTTTCCTTTGCTGACATAGAATCAATTCTTTCTTGTGTAGTTATTTGACCTCACTATATCCAGGTCTGCCACTAGACTCTCAGCTCCACCAGGGCAGGGGTCTTTCCATTTTGTTCATTATTACATGCCTGATACAACACAGCGCCCAACATATAATGGGTGCTGATAAATGTGTTGAATGAGTGGGTTATTGAATTATTGCAAGACTACAGCTCCTTACAGAGAAAACAAAGGCCTTAAGAATTGCTGCATCACTGGTCCATAGTGCATGGTTTGGCCCTTGCTAAACACCATTAGAAATGTATCAAATAGAGCCCAGAGTTCAAGAATTTTGTGTGTGTATGGGACTGGCATTGTGGCACAGCAGGCTAAGTCACCACCAACAACATCCTTATCCCATATGAGTCCTGGCTGCTCCATCTCCAATCCAGATCCCTGCTAATGTGCCTGGGAAAGCAGCAAAACATAACCTAAGTACTTGGGGCCCCGCCACCCACATGGGAGATCCAGACTCCTAGGAGTTCCAGGCTCCTGGGCCAGCCCCACTAGTTGCAGCCATTTGGATAGTGAACCAGTGGATCAACCCTCTCCCTCTCCCTCTCCCTCTCCCTCTCCCTCTCCCTCTCCCTCTCCCTCTCCCTCTCCCTCTCCCTCTCCCTCTCCCTCTCCCTCTCCCTCTCCCTCTCCCTCTCCCTCTCCCTCTCCCTCTCCCTCTCCCTCTCCCTCCCTCTCCCTCTCCCTCTCTCTCTCTCTCCCTCTCCCCTTCAAATAGAGGCAAGGCAGGCAGTGGGGTCCTTGGCAATGCATTGCAATGTTTTCACTCCTGTGACTATTCCTTTCAGAGAGAGAGAGAGAGAAAGAGAGAGAGAGAGAGAGAGAGAGAGAGAGAGAGATCTTCAGTCCACTGGTTCACGATGTTCTGTGTTTGTGAGAGGAGGCAGAATGTTTGGTACCCTCTTCATTTTTCTTCTTTTCTTAGTTGCCACTTTTCCTCAAAGAGAAAATCATTTCCATAGCACAAGTGCTCAGCACAGAGCCCCGTGTCAATCACACTTCCTACTTCTTCACCCATGTTGGGCAGCTCCCAGGTGCTGCTTCAGTCACACCAGCAGCCGCAGAACGTGGTTGAGCCTGGAAGCCAAGTTGATGTGGAGTGCAGCAGCCACTGCCAGTGTAATTACCCAAATGAGAGCCTGGCCAGACTGCCCAGTGTTAGCCTCTCGATTCCTCTCACGAGTCCAGCTTTGACAGGTGGTCAGGTTACTTTCAAAAAGGAGATAATCTTTCTCCAAAGAGCAAGTTGCTAAATATCCAAAAGAGAAGCCATATTAGGTGGCTCATTCCCAGATCTGGCGGAACCAGCTCACTGTGTGCCCACACCAGCTTCAACTCAGGTCCACTCTTGGCTGGGTGCCGATCAGAATGGAACCTTTCTGAGATCTGCTCTCCCTCTGGAAGCTCTGGGTGCCAGGAGATCACAGACCTTAGGCTGGAGCCTGAAGATCATAATACAAACCCCCTTCTCCCGGCTCATCCATAAGTACATTCTTCAAGAATACTCATGGCTTTGGCGATATGGACATTGGACATTTAGTTTAGGTTTTGTATTTCACCTATCCTGAGAGTAAAATAATAGTGATAATACTACTAATAATTACTATTTATTGAGCTCTATGTGCATGATCTTATTGAATTCTATGAAACATTCCCACAAGGTAGATATGATCACCATTTTCCTTGTACAGGAGAAGAAATGAAGTTTAACACATTGATTAATTTGTCCAAGACCACATGGCTAGTAAATAGCACAGCAAGTAGTTAAAGGCAGATGATGCTAGAGCCCTCTGCTTCTGGGCCCATGACTAGGACATCAAAGGACAAAATCTTCTGGAAGATTAGAGAGAGCCATACCCTTTGTCATTTGAGTCTCTAAAGGACATAGCTTCTCACAAGAAGCTCTTTGCTTACAGATTTTATATGGAAGTTGAAGGAGGTAACCCTGAAAAGGTGGATGAGGAAGAAAAACCCTAACTGCTTATTGCTTGTAAAGAAATCCATTAATGTGTTTTATAACTGAAAGTGGATAAATGTAACCCCCAAGCAGAGCAGAACCTGGTAACCCAGTCCTCAGCCTTATAATTGGGCTTCAAGTGGCAAAACCAATATCCCCAAATGTCTACCAGAATCAGAACACAAATAAATTCTTGTTCTTTTCACTTGAAAAGTTTTTTATTTTATTTATCTGAAAAGCAGCAAAAGAGAGAGACCGAGATCTCCCATTCACTGGTTCATTCACCAAATACCCACAATAACCAGGGCTGGACCAGGCCAAAGCCAGGAGCCTAGAACTCCATTCAGGTCTCCCATGCGGGTGGCAGAGACCCAAGTCCTTGAGCCATCACCTGCTGCCTCCTAGGGTGCACATTAAGAGGAAGCTAGAATTGAGAGTGGAGCTGGGACTCAGACTCAGGCCCTCTGGTATGGAATGTGGATGTCCCTACTGGCCACTTAGCTGCTCTGCCAAATACCTGTCCCATTGTTCACGTTGGTTAGGTTAGTTCACATTAGTCATGCTAGGTCATGTTGGTTAATGTAGTTCACGTTAGTCATGCTAGGTCATGTTGGTTAATGCAGTTCACGTTAGTCATGCTAGGTCATGTTGGTTAATGTAGTTCACATTAGTCATGTTAGGTCTTGTTGGTTAGGTTAGTTCACGTTAGTCAGATTAGATTTGCTGCAATAACAAATAACCCCAGAATAGCAGCATAAAACACTAACAGCTCCTTTGTTATACTGCCTGTTTGTCCTAGGTCCACTGCTCCTGGTTGTCCCACTCAGAGATGCAGGCTGATAGAGACTCTCTCTCCTGGAAAGTTTATGGTTAGTATATAGGGGAAGGGAACTTGGCATACTGTTCACCTGCTCTTAAAGGTCCCTGCCTGCAAGTGACATCTGTCACTTTGTTCACACTTCATTTTTTAAAGCAAACACATACCCCTATCAGCTAACTTCAGGTACATAAGGCATGTGTCAATGATGAGAAAAAATTGAAATATTGGTAAACAGTTTGCACGGCTCCCACATCGAATCCTCCAATCATACTCAGTGTGCTTAATGAAGAACAGATAAAATAGTTCACCTAATAAAATACTCATAAATCTTGATTATTTCAAGCAGGTGATGGCCTAATCTACCAGATGTTTACTTTGGTCAGTGTTTATTGATCAGTCTGTCTCATATGTAGCCATGAGCTGTTCAGGGAAGTGAGTGGTCTTATTTATCTTGGGTCACTCATACAGTGCTAGAAGCATGAATGAAAAGTCGTTCTAAAAGTCGGTGAAATAAAGGAATTAAAAGATTATTTTAGCACCAAATAAATTTGAAATTTATGCATAGTTTTCATCAAAATGCACATTTTCAAAGAATTTTTTGAAGACCCTTTGTATAATTTTTTTAGTCTACTTGGGTTGTCAGAACAAAATACTGTAGTTGGAATGGCTCCAACAACAGAAATTCATTTTCTTGCATTCTGTAGGCTCCAGGCCCCAAATCAAGGCGCCAGTACGGTGGCTTTCTGGTGAGGACGTCTTCCTGACTTGCAGACGCTCACCTCCTCACCAGACCGCCTTCATGGGGCTTTTCCTTGGAGCATGCGCACAGAGGGAGGAGGAACTGCTGATGTCACTTCATAAAAGCACGGAGTCTATCAGATCAGGATCCACCTTGCGACCTCTTCTAATTATTCCCTTGCTCCCAAAAGGAAGACCCTGGGAGGCAGGGCTTCAGCACATGAATTGGGAGCCTGGTGGTGGGTAGAGGGAGGAAGTGGCAGAGACACAATCATTTAGTCTATGAACTATTGGCAGGCTTCGCTGTCTTGAATAAATGAATGGATGGATGAATGATTCCAGTTCACCAAGAGTCTTCTTTTAGTGCTTGAGCCCTTGCACTGTTTTCATCTTCCTTTCTCCATGGGTGAGGCTGACTGTACTCTTTCTGCAACCTGGAAGAGACAGTGGCACAAGCTGCCCCCAGGAAAACCTTTCTTCAAATCTCTGGGACCCTCCCAAGCCTGATCTACTCGCTTCTTCTTCTTCTCCTCTCCTTCTTCTTCCTCTTCTCTTCTTCCGGAACACTGGCTTCCCTGGGTTGGTGCACTGATCACACCCAGCTGGAATGTTTTATATACCAGACCATCTCTCATAGCGGTCTGTGAGCAGGAGCTGGTAGGAGTGAGTGGCTGGTACCAGCCACGGGGCCTGACTCATTTGGGTGCTCAAAATGCTCTGGCCAAATTAATGAACGAACTATATCCCTTTTACTGTGTGCATGCGGGGGCATGTATACCTACATTTGATTTGTAATTTATCCATACAGCCCCTGCTGTCAGTAACAGCAGGAGGATTGGAACGCTCAATGTGGTTGTCATGAAAGCACATTCAAACTCAAAACATGAGTAAGAATGTATGGCAAGCTCAGACTAAATACTCAGTAAGAGCCATTATGCTTTCTAGCTAAAACTGGCATCAAATAATCATTCCTTTATTTGTTTTTTTAATTCAGTAACTATTTATTGAGCACCTCCTCTATGCAGGCAAATATATTCTGGAGAAAAATAGTTGTTTTTAAAAATGGCAGGGAGTGGGCACCATTATGGCCCAGCAGGTTAAGCTGCCGTATGACACCAGCATCCCACATCAGACTGCTGCTTTGAGTCCCAGCTATTTGCTTCCAATCCAGCTTCCAGCTAATGTGCCTGGGAAGGCAGCAGAACCATGTGGAAACCGATGGCATTCCTGGCTCCTGGCTTTGGCCTGGCCCAGTTCTGGCTGCTGTGGCATTTGGAGAGTGAACCAAAGGTTGGAAGCTGGCACTCTCCTCCCTCTCTCTCTCTCGCTCCTTCTCTCTCTGTGTCATTCCTTTCAAATGAATAAATCTTTAAAAAATTAAAATGGTAGGGATTGAGAGCCTCTTTGATTCATCTAGTTGATGGGGTGGGGAACTTCTTTCTGCCAAGGGCCATTTAGATATTGATAACATCATTCAGAGTCCATTCAAAATTATCAGCCTAAAAATTAGCCTGCTATAGATTTATTGAATTTTGAGCCCTGACTGAAGTAGCCTTGGCAGGGCTGGACCAAATAATTTCACAGGCCTTATCACGGGCTGGGCGTGTCCCATCCCTGTAGCACCCTAAAGAATCCCCACTATAACCCCCAACATCTTGACCAAGCTTCTTGCTTCTTTGTTACCATGCAAATCCTCTTCCACTTGACCCCAGCTCTTACTCAGTCACCTCCGTGACTCCTTTTCCATTCCCAGTTACTTTGCCCATCCATCATCTTGCTCACCCATTCATCAGGCTTTTATTGAGAATCTACACTCTGCCAGCATCAGGTTAGGTTCTAGGAATATAGTCAGATACAGGTGTGCACTGAAGAGACACACAGACTAGAAGGAGTGGGAGAGAGAGGGACCCTTACAGTAGGATGTACTGCGTATCAAAAAGAGGGTAGGCAGAGGGTGTGTTGGGAATACAGAAGAGGGTCATCCATCCAAGCATGGTGAGGAGGGCTTCTCTAAGGAGGTGCATCTAAATACAAAACAGAGCCTTGAAGGATGAACATGGGCTTGGCAGGCAAAGACAAGTTCTCTGGGCACGAAGAAGGGCATGACAAGGATCCAGAGATGACAACTGTGTTATTTTCAGTTGACTCATATGAAATCGCTGCTGTTCGATTGACTTTGACCTACAAAATGGCATAAATTATGTGGTTCACCTGAATAGGCATGTCTGGCCACAGCGAGTGTGGCCACAGCATGTATTGTGGTGTGTATGTGTCGGTGACTATACACAAATGGTCACGTGTCTTGGAGAAAGAGAGGGAGGAGGGAAAGCCATGAAGACCAGGGAGACAGGCAGAGTCTCAATCCTGAGCAACCTTGTATGTGTTCTGAGGGCAGTGGGAGACACAGAGGGCTTTCGGACAGGGGACTGACCCCGGTTGCTTGTAATCTTAGGTAGATAACCCTGGCTGCAGTGCAGAGCAGTGTCCCTGTACCTCCCCACCTCTCCACACCCCGGCACAGTTCTAGTTCCTGGGGGCTGCGCCTCTCCTCGTAGTCTCTGTGTTTGTCCCTGTGGGAAGCTTCTCTGTCCCTCCACCTTCCTGGTGCCCAAGACAGAAGCCTCTTGGGCTACAGCAAAGAAATACCCAGCATCCAACCACTGAGCAATCTCTGAATTGGCCACAAAAATGGGCCAACCTCCACCAACAGAGGGCCTGAAGGAAATTCTGATTGCAGTCCTGAAGCAGAAGAAACCAACAAGTCTTTGCATTCTGGCAGTGCTGGGAATATCATTCCAGCCGATGCCTTCTTTGTGAAAATGTTGGCCAAATGTACGCTCTATTGTTAGAGAGGACAGAATCAAATGCAATCCCAATGTGTTTAATCCCAATGTTGCCTTAAGCCTCTGCTTGGTCCCTGAATTAACCGCCTTCTCCTCTGTACCACCACCCACTCTCTGGGGGTCTGCAGCCCAATTAGTTGTCTACCTGCATGGATCCCCTACTGCAGCTCCACCTCTTTGAGATCCAGGCCTGGATCTTTCCTCCCAAGCATCCCCAGAAGAGAATAAGCTCAGGACTCTCTCAGATGCCACTGGGTGTGCCTGTGCACACGGTGAGGTCTTACCTCTGCCTAGACAGGATCAGAGCACCTAATTCCCTATGATAGCAGAAGTTCAGTGGCTACTTGTGATGCAGAACGAAATCGTGGAGTTCTGTGCAAATCCAAAGCAGGTGTGCAGGTGTCTGCGTGGTCTGTGGGAGGCAGAAGCCGGGCAAGAAGGCAGGGCGGCCATGGCAGCGTTCTTTCCTATCTGCTGGGCAAAGACGCCTAATGACCTGGCCTCCATCGCCAGGCCGTTGGCAGAGGCAGCGCGCGGGTCTGCGCGGTGCTGGCAGCCGCCGCGTGGAGGGTGAACCCCACAGCCTCGTCAGTCTATTTAGTAGGCTCTGAGATGTGTGAGTACATTATCTGCAAGGCTGGGAAAAGAGCGCTTGGGGAGGATTTGTGGGTCTGTGGAAAGGACAAAGAAAAATGTTTTCTAATAAATTATTCACCATCTCACAATCCCTTTTGGGCAGATTGTGGCTCCGTTTGGCCCGCACTGCTCGGCGCCTCTTCCCTCGGCGTTCAGATGCGCAGTTTCTCACCTCCAGAGAGCAGCAGAGATCTCGGGCAGGCTGCTGCGGCTAATGGTGGCAATTAATAACTTGTCATAATCCCGAGGATGAAAGGGAAGGCGCCCCAGCAGCAGGCGGGTCATGGCGCGGCTCGGAAGCAAATGAGGTGCAGGTGTGGCCTCCGCCAAGCGCTGCGCTCGCCCCCCGGCGCGCCGCGGTGCCGAGCTCCAGACCCCGAGCGCCCGCGGCCGGGCCTGGCGCCCGCTGCCCCGCTCCGCTCCCGGCGCGCACGGTCCCGACCCCTACCGCGTTCACACCCCGCAGAAGAGACGAGCCCGAGCCCGGAACGCAGCCGTAAGGCGGCAAAGCGAGCACAGAGCCTCGCAAACACTTCTGCGCTCTGTGAACGCAGCCAACGAGGACAGGCCCAAGCTCGCCTCGCCTGGGTTTGTCTTTAGGGTTTTATTCCAGCCCCGGTAAGAACTGCACACTGCAACCGCCTCCTCCATGCAGCGTGTGCTCCCCTCCATCCCACGTTATCACTCCCTCTCCGATCCCGGGCAAGAGCCGCACGCTGTGAGAGGTGAGCGTGGTAGAGAGGCAGCCCGCGAGCTATGCCCGTTCTGGGCTGCACCCAGTTCCCCGAGGAGCTGCACAGAGCCGTCCTGGCTAGGATTTTGTGAAACAGCCCAGCAAGAAACCCTGGAGTCACGGACAGCTCCAACCCAAGTTGCCTTTTCTCTTGTTTCCATTCCTGCGGCTCAGTTCTGCTTGAAATGAACCAAGTTTACAAATCTCTTCTGGTTTGTACACTCCTATTATGCATACGAGGTGATGCATTTGTAACTGTCACACAAGTCAGGGTGATACAGCACTCTCATCTGACCCTATTCATTTAAATGGGTGCGTCTTGATGACATTGATTCATGTTATAAGTTATATCCATGCATTATAATCTTTATGTGTCACCCTACTGGTTATTTCTACTACAAGGCAAAGGGGGCGGGGGTGCTGAGGGAGATACAGCAAATGATGGTGAGAAGGGTTTGAGAGTGCTTTGAGCAATATGAAGTCCACATAAACTCCAAAGCTTCCTAGATAAGTTTATTATGTGTCCCTTCCTGGAGAGCAGGAAATTTACATGCCGGCGGTCCTGGGCAGGTACCTTTTGCTGTGGGTATTCTGTGACTAACTTATTAATATTTGGAGCATGTGTGCTTCAAATGCATACTGCACCAAACTAAAGGGGTAAGTAAACACGATTATGCATGCATGTAGGTCTTTATCAAGGTGGGGTTAATAATGTTTTAAAGCAGAACTATTTCTCATGAAAATAGCTGCTCTTAATAGCCTCTGTCTCTTTATTGTGCTTCTTACTGAAACATAAATCACTAACATGTTTGCAGCAGCAAAGTACTCTCTTTTTCCATTGTATTCACAGATTTAGTGGCATTTCAAATAGATAAACACAAGCAACATCTATCAACACTACAAAAAGGGCGCCTTAATCAAAGCTCCAGGTCCCGGGTCTCAGCATCTCCATTTACCTTGAGATAAATCCATTGGTGTGACCACCACTGCACCGGGTGACAAATCACCCCGGCCCGCCGCACAGCGCAAGGGCTTATTGGCCTTCCTTTAAGTGGTCTTACCCTTCAATGAAAAGGATGGGGCTTGTCAAGCAGGCCCAGATTAAAGTTAGACAAAAAGAAATGATCTGTTATTAGAAAACTCCGATTGAGAATCACAAAACAGGAAAGAAATATGAATAAAAATTTCCAGGGGGAAGACCATCTGATCCCAACAGAAATTAACTCCCATTATGGGCATAAGGTAATAGATGGCCCGCAGTTGGAACTAATGAGGATTTTAGATTAAGGAGGTGTGGGGCTCGGCTGGGGGTGTTAGCAGCTGCTCTGGGCATTCAAGTGCAAACTTCAGGAATGGCCTGGGTTCCTGGCATCCAGGGCTGGGTGATGGCGGTCAGGTGGGACAGGAAATAGCAAGCTTTGCGGAGGGATTGCCTGGGCACTTCACAGCATGTTCACACTGGTAGGCATTTGGGAGGCGGGTGGCGCTCCCCTTTTTTTAAGAGAAGGAGATATTGAGTGTCAAATGGAGAGAGTGCTGTGCCCCAAGTCACTACCATAGGGCGAAGATAGAACCGAAAGGGTCTGTCCCTTCTAAGACATTGTTACTCTACTGTTTGCCCAAAACCTAGGAGATGCCTTTGTTCTGCCTCTGGATCTAAGGATCTTAGTTACTTTCCAGTTACTATTAAAGACAAAAGGCGAGAATGGGGCCGCACAGGAAGTGAGCCTTCTTAGCATAGGCCTGCATTCTACACACAGCACTAGCTCATGCCTGCGCATAGGTGCCTGGCACTGTCTGTGCATTCTCATTTGATGCGCAAATAGCTACTGTCATCAGCATCTCCCTTTTACCGTTGAAGATACTGAGACTCAAAGAACTTAAGCAACTTGCCTAAGATTGAACAAAAAATGGGAGAGCTTCTTTGTGACCCCAGTCACCTGCCGCGAGAGCTTATGCTCAGAACTGCTGTGTCATATTGCTAGGCAAAGACTTGTATTTCTTGTGGGAAATCTTGGGCAAAAAAATCAAAATGTAGTCAGGAAAATATATGTGAGAACATATTTACAAAAGGGGTGAGGACTTGGATGCCAAGGGAAAAGCCTGCTGTTTCATTGCCCAGGTATCTGAAATAATAAAATATCCTGGTTCTCCCATAAACAAGGACTTGAAAAGTAGGATAGCATGGGTTAGATGGCCAATCCCATGATTTTTAGAAAATGTGTAGGCTATAGGAAGATCTATAGCACAAATACGCTTAGGCAATGTAGGACAGAAAAGTTGAGTGTGTGAGGAAGCCTATGGGCCTATGTTCAGATCCCAACTCTGTCATTTCTGGCCCACAGCCAAGTTTCCTCTTTCTCTTGATTGTCTTCTAAATCTGAACCAGGAGAAAGTCATGTAATTGCCCCGTGCCTCAGTTTCCTCACTGGTTGACAAAGAAAAACTGTGGTTATGAGGATTAATAGCATGACGGCAGTTAAGAGCTTGGCAGAGTTACTGACAAAGTCTGCACACAGGACAGCCGGCCATGCCCCAGGCTATGGGAGAATCGAGGGTGATTGAAATAATACCCCACCCTTAGCTTGTGCAGCATCGCAGGAAGTGCTGGCCTCCGTGAAGCCGCTGATCTTGGAGGTGCTGAAGGGACTATGGCCTTGCCCAAGCCCCTCCCAAATCCCAGTGGAGGCATAAAAGCGCAATTAAACTTCTGGGTGTTGAGACATCCACAGAGATAAACAATCAGCTATTTGCAGATTATCAGGTTTTTCATTGCTGTATTTCAAGGCCTTTTTTTTTTTTTTAACAGGCAGAGTGGACAGTGAGAGAGAGAGACAGAGAGAAAGGTCTTCCTTTGCCGTTGGTTCACCCTCCAATGGCTGCCGCGGCCGGCGCACCGCGCTGATCCGATGGCAGGAGCCAGGAGCCAGGTGCTTTTCCTGGTCTCCCATGGGGTGCAGGGCCCAAGCACCTGGGCCATCCTCCACTGCACTCCCTGGCCACAGCAGAGAGCTGGCCTGGAAGAGGGGCAACCGGGACAGAATCCGGCGCCCCAACTGGGACTAGAACCCGGTGTGCTGGCGCCACTAGGCGGAGGATTAGCCTAGTGAGCGCGGCTCCGGCCCAGAAATTCTTAAACAGGAAAGGAAGCAAGATACCTAGATCATTAGAGAGAGAAATAGCAGAGACATAGCTACGGTAATACAATAAAAGAATCTCAATCCCCATATTTGAAAAAACCAGGCCAACGTGTGCCCATCCAGTGAGTTAGTAGGTTCATTGGACTTAGTGATGCAGTAAGATGCCACAAGCACCATTCAAGACGCTCGCGTTTCCCTGGGGCAAAGCTGGTGATTGCTAGATTTGATTTGTAAGCGTGTTCCACTATTATGATAGAGTGTATGGAGGCCATTGTGTCAAGATCTTGTTTTCTCTAATTATACAAAGAATCAAGCTGAGTGAATGTTTTACATTCATTTCAACCTCAGAAATGTGCAGCTAATAATATCAGGGGAATTATTATGTGCCAATTACTAGTAGTCCCACTCATCAATAAAACAGCAAGCACATATACTCTAACTGTGTAACTCAATCAAGTTTAAAAGGACAGCTAAAATATCTATATCAAACATTGCTAATGCCTAAAAGGACCAATGTATGTGTTATGTTTCATTTTTATTTAAGGACATTAGAATTGCAAGGCAAGGCAACTGCAATAGATAATTACAGCGTGAGTATTGATATATTTCACATTTGTGTTTGTGTCTAAATACCTACTGCCTTCTTGATAAACTTCAATTAATATGCTTTCAAGTACTGTAAATGTAATTTTCTGATTAAACACATACACGAGACTCACCACCAACTCATTAATTTTACATAGATTGAATTTTAGTGTTTGTTATGCAGTTAAATGTGAGAAGCAGGACATCCAATAATCATTTTGTATTTAGTATGAACAGATATATTTTTTTGATTCAGTCCAAACCAAATGTCTAGGACATAAACGAGGCGGTGGTGGAAATCTGTGGACCTCAGAATTTGCACATTTAATGGGAAACAATTTCAAAGCCTCTGCCAGCCATTGGAAAGGCCGTTCCATTCTGCTTTTTCCACTGAGCAAAATCTTTCTGGGAACAATGCTTATTATTGATAGGTTTAAAGCACCTCAGGTGCTCGCCCATTGTGTGTATTGCTGTCACTCTGTCTTCTGAGCATCGGGGAAGCAGTGACGGATAACATGGAGAATAATACATGATTCCTGATTGAATGCAAAGCTATAATTCAGTCTTCGGGTTCTGCTGACGTCACAGTGCGTGAGAACAGAACTCAAAGAGATTTTTTTCTAAAAACCAGGTAGTTGTACTCAGGTTTGGAACCAGTGGATCAGGAAGTACACACCAGTCCTCTCTGGTCGTTTTCAGAGGAGAAAAGCCCCTGGGAGTGTAAGCCTCCTAGGCCGAGGGTCCCTGTCCCCCCGAGTGGGCAACTAGAGAACCGAGCACAGAGCCTGCTGCTGGCTCCTCCTCACTCTGCCTTGTGACCGGCAAACAAAGCACTCAGATCTGGGGAACAGAGCTGCCTCCTCTCGCCCCTTCCAGATGTTCTCCAGTCCAGCATTCTCAAATGACCCGGGTGAGAAGCGTTGCCTGAAGCCATGTTAAAAATGTAGCTTCCTGGGGGCCGGCGCCGTGGCTCACTTGGTTGATCCTCCGCCTTGTGGCGCCGGCATCCCGTGTGGGCGCCGGGTTCTAGTCCTGGCTGCTCCTCTTCCAGTCCAGCTCTCTGCTGTGGCTCGGGAGGGCAGCGGAGGATGGCCCAAGTGCTTGGGCCCCTGCACCCGCATGGGAGACCGGGAGGAAGCACCTGGCTCCTGGCTTCGGATCGGTGCAGTGCCAGCCATGGCGGCCATTTGGGGAGTGAACCAATGGAAGACCTTTCTCTCTGTCTCTCTCTCTCTCTAACTCTACCTGTCAAATTGAAAAAAAATGTAGCTTCCCAAGGCTCTCCCTCTTGGAGATCCAGAGCCTGTGAGTCTGGGCTGGGCCTACGAATGTGTACAGTTAACGAGGAGCCCCCTTGGCTTCAGTGGCAATGGGGGCAAATACTCTGATCACTGCCTCCTGGTGCTTCCTCTCAAAGCCCCTTCTGCACTTGCAGGCTGCCTGATGCAGTCGGGGATCAATGGATTCGTTAATATACACCTTGGTTAAATGAGGATATTTTTGCAAATGATTCAACACACAGCGAATCTCCATAAATGACATTTCCTACCCTTCTTTTTCTTTTTTTCCAGTGGCCTCGTCTATCAGAAACTTTTCTCAGCTGCAATGTCAGCAGCTCAAGAGTGAAGACCAGGCGCATGTTTCCTCCACAGGCCTGAAGGACTAGAGTTTTAATAATGCCTTGCGTGATCAAAGCCGGTTGAGGTGGGGGTGTCCTGAGATCTGAGCCTCCCTTTCTGTGCTTGCCTCATCTGGAGGTGGAACCCAGGGTGAGGTGTGTCACAAACAAGTGATTCTGGCTTACTCAAGCTAGACCTCCCATGATCTATGACTAATAATAAACCAGTAGAAAAATTAATAAGCAGCTTAACACAAGGGATCCTTAAAAAGTTAATAGAATGTGAATATTTTAAATAAACAATGCATGAATTTTAATTTTTTTAAAAATTTGCTTTTATTTGGAAGGCAGAGTGACAGAGAGAAAAAGAAAAGAGAGAGAGAGAGAGAGAGAGAGAGAGAGAGATCTCCTAACCACTGGTTTACTTCCCAAATGCCCACAACAGCCAGGCCTGGGCCAGGCTGAAGCCAGGAGCCAGGAACTCCATCGGAGTCTCCCACATGGATATTAGGAGCTCAAGTACTTGGACCATCATCCTCTGCTTCCCAGGTGCATTAGCAGGGAGCTGGATGGGAAGCAGAGTAGCTGGGATTCAAATCAGTACCCCAATATGGGATGCGAGTGTCCCAAGTGGTAGCTTAACTCACTGCCACACACCAGCCTCTAGATTCATTCATTTATTTATTTGCATCAAAATATACTTATCTTTTAATTCCATTTTCCATGAACTTTTTGAAGTACCCTCACACATGGTGCTTTCTTAGTGTTTTTAATATAGTAACTCATTTAATCCTCCCAATGTGCTTACAAGACAGATTATATTATCATGTCCACTTTACAGATGAGAAAACTGAAGCATAAAAAGCTTAAAGATTCACCTAAGGACAAAGCAGGAGCAGCAGGGCTGGGATTTGAACCCAGATACTCTGGGGTTCACTGTCTGTCCCTTTAATCACTCTCCGTTCCTGCTTTTGCTAGGAACAGGTAAGTTAGTGCTCTAGAACTGTCTCAGCGCCTTGAATGCTGTGTAATCTAAACTACTTCTACAAATGAAAAAAAAAAAAAGGGAGGCTAGTGGGGCTGGCCTTGTAGCATAGCAAATTAAGCTGTCACTTGCAATGCTAGCATCCCATATGGAAGTACTGGATCGAGTCCCAGCTGCTCCATTTCTCATCCAGTTTCCATCTACTGTGTCTGGGAAGGCAGCAGATGATGGACCAAGTATTCGGACACCCAGATGGAGTTTCTGACACCTGGCTCTGGCTTGGCCCAGCCCTGGCTGTTGCAGTCATTGGGGGGATAAACCAATGATTGGAAGATCTCTCTCTCTCTCCCTCCCCACTCTCTCGCTCTCTCATTCTCTCCCTCTCTCTCTCTCTCTCTCTCTCTCTCTCTCTCTCTCAAATACATAAATAAATAAACCCTAAGAGTCCAGAGAGGAGGCCTGAGTGGCGGAAAGCACCGCAGCTAGATGGCCCTCCACCGCAGGTCCCGCTCCTCCAGCATGCGGTCACACGAGGGCTTGGAGCCGCCCTGCTGGACACTGCTCCTGCCTCGTGCTGGCCTCTTCTTGTTGAAAACACACAGAAACCAGCCTTGCGAGAAAGAAAGGGATGTCCCCATGCCCTTTGGAAACAAGCAGAGGCTAAGGAGGCTGCTGGCAGATGTGGGGCCCAGAGGAGCACCCACGGGGACTTGATGTTGCTACTACTGCATAATAGAAAACACAGGGGAAAGATGCACAAGGTGCCAAAAGTAGTCAATGAACACTAGAACTTTCTTCTACCCCTGAGTCCCAGAAGCAACCAGGATTTTACACGTTCTTTGAGACATAGTGTATGCCAAGGCAATTGTATTACTAATCAATTCTTTGTTGTTGTTTACACAGCTGGCTTACTTAGAGAGTCCTACTCATTGCAAAATTATATAATACAAAGTCTCTCATGTTTCTTCTGCAGCTTCTGTGATTCATTAAAAACAGTCTTTGACCTGTCTGGAATTTATGTTACTACAAGATGTGCAATGGATCAAACTCGTTTCTTAAAATCAATTGTCCCAACACCATTTGTTAAACTATCTGGAACCCACCTATATTGCTACACTAATGATGTACTCAAAAGCTGGAAAAATGGTGACCACTGTTGGTTGCTCCTAATTAGGCAATTCTTAAAAAAAGAGTAAAAAGGAGGTGGGGTAGACAGAGAAGGACACACACACACACACAAACACAGAAAGAGAGAGAGGGTGAGAGACAGAGAATTTGGCTAAGAATCCAAATTTCTGCTGCAAAGTTAGAGCTCAGGGTGCAGTGAGTTGATCCTGGTTGTCTCTGCATGGGACAGTGCCTCTTCCTCTTTGACATTCAGATTCTAAATGATTTTTTTTAAGATTTTATTTATTTATTTGAGAGGTAGAGTTACAGTGAGAGGGATAAACAGAGAGAAGGGTCTTCCGTCTCTTGGTTCACTCCCCAATGACCACAACGGTCGGAGCTGCGCCAATCTGAAGCCAGGAGCCAGGAGCTTCTTCCTGTTCTCCCACGTGAGTGCAGGGGCCCAGGTGCTTGGACCATCTCCTACTGCTTTCCCAGGCCACAGCAGAGAGCTGGATTGGAAGAGGAGCAGCTGGGACTAGAACCAGTGCCCACATGGGATGCCGGCGCCGCAGGTGGAGGATTAACCTACTGCGCCACAGCGCTGGCCCCTACATGATTGTTTGAATAAAAATATAAAGCATTTGGTAGATCTGGGATGGGATAATATTTCCATGTGCTAACTGATTTTTTTCATATATTAACTGCATTATGTTGTTTAAACAAGTCTGTTATTTCCTGTGATACTCATTTTTCGTTCAACTAGATAATGAATTAAGATTGGCTGCAGAAGAAAACAAAAATATTAAAAAAAAAAAAACTATGGTGGTGCTGGCGCTGTGGCATAGCAGGTAAAGCCACCACCTGCAGTGCTGGCATCCTATATGGGCTCTGGCTTGTATCCCGGCTGCTCTACTTCTGATCTAGCCCTCTGCTACGGCCTGGGAAAGCAATAGAAGATGGCCCAAGTACTTGGGACTATGCACCCGTGTGGGAGACCTAGAAGAGGCTCCTGGCTCCTGGCTTCAGATCAGATCAGCTCAGCTCCGGCTGTTCAGCCAATTGAGAAGTGAATCAGCAGATGGAAGACTTCTCTCTCTCTGCCTCTCTTTCTCTCTCTGTGTAACTCTTTCAAATAAATAAATAAATCTTTAAAAAAAATTATGGTAAGGGGCAGGCATTTGGTGCAGTAGTTAAGATGCTGCTTGGATACTTCCACTGTTGCCAGAAGCCAGGGTTCCAGTCTTGGCTCTACTGCCAACCCCACTACCTGCTCATGTGCCCCCCGGTAGGCAGCAGATGAGGACTGAGGTGGTCGGTTCCAGTCACCCTTGTGGGAGACCCAGGCTGAGTTCCTAGCTCCTGACTTCGACCTAAGTCAACTCTGATTGTTGCAGACCTTTAGGGAATGAATCAGCAAATGAGAGCTCTCTCGCCATCTCTCAGTCTCTCTGCCTTTCAAATAAAAATAAATAAATAAAGTTTTAAAACTCTCAGGAAATCTGGGATTCACGGTTGTTTTTTTTTAAATTTTAACTATGGTAAAATATCCATAAGACAGACCATTTTACCCGTTGGTAAGTGCACATTTCTGTGCAGGAAGTGCGTTCATGTTAGTGTGCAACCGCACCACCATCTCTCTCCAGGACTGTGTCATCTTTCCAAACTGAAGCCCTGTCAACATTAAAGATGAATTCTCCAGTCCTCTCCCCAGCATCCCAGTCCCCGGGAAACCCCCACTCTATTTTCCATTTCTCGATGTTTGACCACTCTAGGTACCACACAGAAATGCAGTCAGACCATGTTTATCCTTCTGTTTGGCTAATTTCACTTGACGTGATGTTTCAAAGGTTCATCCACGCTGTGGCCTGTGTCAGAATGTCCTTCCATTGTAAGCCTGTGTAAATCCATTGCATGTATGCTCCACATTTTGTTTGTCTACTCGTTCATCAATAGACATTTGCATTGCTTCTATTTTTTTTTTTTTTTTGGCTACCGTGAATAATGCTGCTACAAACATGGGGATACATATATATCTGTCCAAATCCCTGCTCTCGCTTCTTTTGCCTATGTGCCCAGAATTGGAATTGCTGGACCATACAGTAATTCTGTTTTTAATTTCTTTGAGGAATCATGATACCATTTTCCCCTGAGGCTGCACCACTTTACATTACCACCAGCAATGCACAAATGTTCCAATTCTGCCACACCATGATCAGCACTTCATAGTTTCTGTCTCTTGTTGTTTTGCTAATACCCAGGCTAATGGATGTGGAGAGAGATCTCATGGTGGTTTCGATCCACATTTTCTTAGTAACTATTGATATTGAGCATCTTTTCAGGTGCTTATTGGCCATTTGTACATATTCTTGGGAGCAAAAACTTTTTTGAATTTCAAAAGTTTCATCTTTGAGGTAGCAAAATCCTTGGTGGGTGGTGGTAGGGAGAATGCGATAAAGAGAATTAGAATACAGCTAAGTGGAAGAAACTGTGTGGGCCAGGGGAGGAGAGACATTCAAGGGAGAAGCAGGAGCATTCAACAGGGATGCATGTCCTAGGGAAGGAGCCTCTTCCTGCCACCCTCTCTCAACAGGAAGTCTGGTGGGAGGGAGGGAAGGAGGAAGGGAGGGAGAGAGAGAGGAAGGAAGCCCCAAATAGGTTTGAGTGGGTTCAAGAGCAGAGATAATCTGTGTTATCGTCAGACTCAGCTGGCTTGGAGGAGTAGAGTAGCCATGGCCGAAGGGGTGTCTGGGTAGACAGTTGGAAGACGGCTGCATAGGCTGTACTGCAGTAGAGCGATGGGAAGCAGCAGAATGTTCTCTCTGTGCTTGTTAGATGCAGTGGTCCTAGCAAGGACACTGCAGTGCCCTGGATGGATAAATGACCCTACGAGCAATGACATTTCGGGGAATGCTAGAACACATACTTGACTCCTGAGGAGCCGACCGTACCCCAGGGCCTCAGTCCCATCTAAGCCCTTGGAACAAGAACGCAACCTCAAGGAAAGTTGAAAGAAAATCCTGCACTGTCCAAGAATAACCGTCTGACTCCTGCCAGATAGAGGCTTGCAATAGAAACACACGCAACACAACCATAAAGGACATTGCTTGCCTCTTTGATTTGGGGGTGAAGATTCATAACTTGGATAATCCAAACATTGAAGTCCTTGCCACAGCGGAAGAGGCACATTAGGCCCCACTGTCCCAGAGGGGAATGAGACCCCAGTGAAGTGGCTCAGGAAGCAGAATGAGCAGGTGGATAATGAACGCAACTTTCTTTTTCTTCCCTTGTAAAGCACTTCACATTTCAAGGCACTTTTGATCTGTTACCTGATTAGGCTGTCGACTCTGTGAGGTTCAAAGAGGCAGGTTTTATTATTATCCCTATCCTACAAACAAGGTCACTGAGAACGACAACAAAAGCTATCACGTGGCCAAAACCAACAATAGACTAGAGCAGATTTTCTCAGCTTTGGCACTGTTGACATTTAAGGCGGGTGATTCTCTGTTACGGAGGCTGTCCTGTGCACGATAGGGTGTTGGGGCAGTGTCTCTGGCCTCTATGCACTAGAAGCCTATGGCACCGCTCGGTGGTGACAACCCGGAGTATCTCCAAGCATTGCCAAAGGCCCCACACCACCCCCTGGAGAACCTTCACCCTCCTCCCCTGGTTGGGAACCACTAACCTGGAACAAGGGCCGGGCTTGACCCCGTGTCCTACCTCCTGGGTCAGAGAACGTAGAGGAAACCCAGTACTTCTCCCCAGCCCCGGGTCCAGTCTACCCTTCTCCCAGCAGGCTTGAAACCACCTTCCCGTGGTCTCCCAACACAACCCCTGAATGGGACTTGCACCTTCATCTCAGCCTTTTCCATTTCTGTGCAAAATTGCGAGCTTCAGAAAGCTTCAGTCATTTGTCCTACAGCACGCAGTGGGTGTGTGCAGACGCTGGTACTAGAATGCATCTCCCATCTGAAAGCCAGGGTTCACCACTGCCACCTCCTCAATGCGGAGCTGACGGCGGCTCGGGAGCGCTTCAGAGCAGCCGTGGGAAGACAAGCAGGGTATTTCCTGGTTAGCTGTCCCTCTTTAAGGGTTATTTTTAGCAAAATGAGGGGAAATCAGCATTCCGCTCAATGGAAACTATGTCTGGCATTAATTCATTGTTAATTGACCAGGATGAGTAAAAAGATGGCTACTTCCAAGGCCTCTCTAATGGAACTATTAGTGAATTTTCAGGTCAACTAACTCCTGTCACTGCCTGACAAGGAAAATGGCAATCATTTGCCAGTGTGAACAAGGCTCCTGCTGCACTTGGAAACTGGAATCAGTCATCCCGGGCTGTCAGGCTCCGTGTCTCCACTCCGTGGGTAATTTCCCAGCCCAGCCCCTCCACCCCAGAAATCCGTGTCTTCAACTTGAGTGGCTCCAGGTTTGCCCTGTATGTGTGTAATATTTACCACCTCGACAGAGTTTTCATGGGACTCGGGGATGGGCCTTCATGCAGTGTTAGAGCTAGCAAAGGTTACCATCGCTCCCATTTGCCAAGGTGGACCCTGAAGCTCAGGTAGTCGCTTGATTTGCCAAAGGTTTCAGCGATGCTCAATGCCAGGGGAGGTTTCCCGCTCGGTATCACCGACCCATCCTGGATCACTAGTTCTTGGTGGCTTTGCTCTACATCGTCACCTACCCCTTCTTTCCTCACTTTGCTTTTCTCTCTTTTTTTTTTTCTCTCTCTCAATGACACTTATTTTTCCCCCATATATTTTTCCTTCTTTCCAAGCCTGAAGGGCTGGAGAGCTGGGAGAGTTGGGTCAGTGGGAAGACACTCCAGTCACTGTATCTAACCTCGTTTGCTCATCCAACTAGTGAAGATCCCCTGGGTTCCAGAGATGGTACAGGTGCTGGGGGTGCATGGCCAGGAAGCTAGAGCCCCTCACCCTCAGTGTGGCTCTCCAGACCCCAGCATTTGGTCTGAACTTTCCCTTCCAGCTTTCTCTTGAGCCAGTTCATGTCATACAATGCACACTTCAGTCATGCTAAAATCATCTCCACTCACCGAGCCTGTCTTATGCTTCCACTGTCTCTTTTCACTTTGTCATTGTATGTGTGGTTTTCTCTGTACCCATCTCCCTCCACTGTCAGGCAAATTCCTGATCTCATGTTAAGGCCCTTGCATGTGTCACCTCCTTTATAAAACCTTCTCTGCTTTTCATGGCAAAGCTAATCAGTCACTCCTCTTTTTGCTATGATGATTTTTAAAAATGATTTATTTATTTGTTTGAAAGGCAGAGTTTTACAGAGAGAGGGAGAGAGCTCTTCCATCTGCTGGTTTGCCCCCCACAGGGCTACAATGGCCAGAGCTGGACCTGTTTGAAGCCAGGAGCTTCTTCCAGGTCTCCCGGGTGGTTACAGAGGCCCAAGGACTTGAGCCATCTTCTACTGCTTTCCCAGGCACATTCACAGGGACCTGGATCAGAAGTGGAGCAGCCAGGACTGGAACAGGTGCCTATATAGGATGCCAGTACTGAAGGCAGCAGTCTTACCCACTGTACCACAATGTTGTTCCCTGCTATGATGATTAGTTCACACTTCTGCTGTAAAGGGTTCAGGTTGTACTGTCATTATTTCTATTCATGTCTGACTGCTAACTTAACTGGGCAAAGGGATGTCTGGAGGGCTGGCAAAACATAATTTCTGAATGTGTTGGTGAAGAAGTTTCTGGAAGAGATTAGCATATGGACTGATGGAGTCAGTACATGGGCTACCCCAATGTAGATGAACTGTGTCCAATCCAGGGGAGGGGGTAGGGAGGCGTGAATAAAAGAGAAAGGCAGTGGAAGGGAGGAGTCTCTCTGTTTTTAAGCAGGGGCCTGTGTCTCCTCCTTACTGCAGATGTCAGTCCTCCTGCCTCTCAGGCCTTCAGGCTCAGACCCTGCCTGCACCATTGGTTCCCTGGTTCTGACTTTGGGCCGTGGACTGAATTACAGACACCCCACTCTCTAGCTTGCAGGTGGCAGGTTGTGAGACTTCTCGGCCTCCATCATCGTGTGAGCCAAGTCTCATAAAAATAAGTAAATATGCATATTCAAAATTTATGCATATGTTCATATGCATAAATCTAAATTTCCCTAATTTAGTATTCCTTCATCTAGTACATAAAGGATAACTGATAAACATTAATTGACTTTTCCCAGCTCAACCTGGAATCAGACAGGCAAAAAAAGCACACAAATCTTGCAGCCCAGTATTATTTAAAATCAGAACCAGGGACCAGCGTTGTGGCATAGCAAGTAAAGCCACCTGCAGTGCCAGCATCTCATATGGGCGGAAGTTCATGTCCCAGCTGCTCACTTCTGATACAGCTCCCTGCTAATGGCCCAGGAAAAGCACTAGAAGATGGTCAAAGTGTTTGGGCCACTGCTACCTATGTGGGAGATCCGGAAGAAGTTCCTGCCTCCTGGCATCAGCCTGACTCAGCCCTAGCTGTTGGAGCTGTCTGGGGAACAAATCAGCAGATGAGGCCGGCGCTGCGGCTCAATAGGCTAATCCTCTGCCTGCGGCTCTGGCACCCCAGGTTCTAGTCCCGGTTGGGGCGCTAGATTCTGTCCTGGTTGCTCCTCTTCCAGTCCAGCTCTCTGCTGTGGCCCAGGGAGGCAGTGGAGGATGGCCCAAGTCCTTGTGCCCTGCACCCACATGGGAGACCAGGAGAAGCACCTGGCTCCTGGCTTCAGATCGGCGCAGTGCGCCAGCTGTAGCGGCCATTTGGGGGGTGAACCAACCGAAGGAAGACCTTTCTCTCTGTCTCTCTCTCTCACTGTCTAGCTCTGCCTGTCAAAAAAAAAAAAAATCAGCAGATGAAATCTCTCTCTCTCTCTCTCTCTATATATATATATATATAACTTTTTCTCTGTAACTCTGACTTTCAAATAAATAAATAAATCTTTAAAATAAATCAACAACAAACTGATGATCTACCAGTTACCATTAGACACAAAGGACTCAGGCATCACTGGTCCCTGTCTTTGATGAGTGAATATATCTAGTTTTACTGATAAGCCATTTGGAGCAATTACTTCTGTGATCGTCTTGAGTGGATCCCAGGGAAGAAGAAAGCAACAGATGATGATGACACCCACATTCTCTCCCTCTGCTGACCTTCAGCCAAGTCCCCACTGCCGAAGCAAAATAGGGAATTAAAGCAATTCTTCAGGTACCTCAAGTAGACCTTGATTTTATTTCAATAGTAGCAAAAAGTTTTATGGAATATTTATATAATACTGAGAGCCTCATACAGTGATTTTCAAAGCATTTTTGTGAATCTGGATCCTTTCAACAAGAAGCAAAAGCCAGTATTGGCCTCACTTTAGAGCAGTGCTATGGTGTGGGTGTGGTTTGTCCCCCAGGGGTGTATGTGCTGGAAGCTTGGTCCTAAGTGCGGCAGTGCTGAGTGGTGGGACCTTAGGTGGCACCTGGAGGGAGATCCTTGGGTGACTGGGATCTTGCCCTCAGAAGGGATTAGCTTAGTTCTTGCAGCATCTCTTGGTTGCCTTCAGGAGAAGGTTATTACAGAACAAGGCTGGCCATATCCCAGCCTCAGTGGCTTCTGGGTGATCTCCTCCTGCCTTCCTCCCATACATGCTGCCATTCGCCATGAGGGCCTCACCAGAGCAGAGCTGATGCCAGCACATGCCCTTGAATTGTCAGCACTGTGAGTTAGACAAACCTCTTTCCTTCATAAAGTCACCCAGCCTCAGGTACTTCATTCTAGTAGTGAAAACAGACTAATCCAGATGGGGAAAACTCAGGCTCAGAAATTTGTTCAAAATTAATAAGCTAGAAAGTAGTAGGAGCAATATTAAAGATGCGACTCTACTGATTCCAAATCCCATGTTCCAACCTCTGTTGTTTTTTGAGACAGAAAATGTATTTTGTGGAAGCATGGCAGCCATAATAATGCCAGTAGAGGAACTCAATGTTTGTTGAATGAATGAATTCTGAGATACGAGATTTAAAATTTCCTTTATCTCATGTATGTATAATTTGTTCATTCATCCAGCTGCTTTTATCCATTCTATTCATATCAAATTTATTGGATCCCTACAATTGCCTGCCATTGTGCTCAGCACTAAAAATCCAAAGATGAATGAGACACAGTTATCTTTGTGTCTTCAGCACTTTGCACAATACCTGGCACATCGAGAGTGCCTACCAAATCCTCTTGCATAAATAAATTATCTGCAGAAAGCCCAGGATCTAGTACATGCGACTAAAGTGATATTGAATTCTATTCTCCTTTTATCTAATCTTCACAGCAATCTATTATCTGTGTTTTTACTTATAGGAAAACTGAAGGTCATGGAATTTGATAGCTCTGCCACAGTAGTGCTTGCTTTCAGAACCCAGGTCGCATGTCTTAAGTGCCAGCTGGATGCTCCTTTTACAAGCAGCTGTGTTGCTTTGGGAAAAGTTGCGATCTGGAGTTCAAAGATCTAATGTGAATCCCAACCCAGCCTTGGGCTACCTGTATGGCCTTAGCGAAGCCACTTGGCCTCCCTAGGACTCAGTGTCTTCCAAGCAGAATGAGAACATTAAAACCTCAGTGCTGAGCTCCTGGGGTTATTGTGTGGATCAAAGGAAAATGGCCTAATCAGTCTGGTATTGACTCTGATCTCTTCCCAGTGGAAAACCACCCAGTTCAGATCCTCTCTTTCGTCATTGTGGTTACATATTCCCTTGCAATTCTCTTTTCTGTCCTGCCCTGGTCAGATTTGAAAACGTCCTCTCCAGAATGCTGGATCTTTAATTTATTTTACAGACGTTTTAATCTGTCAACAGTTTCTCCAGGTTCAGGGTTTAAATCAGCAGCAGCAGTGTCCTGTAATTCTAATTCTTGAAGTTCCCAAGTTACTATTGCCTGATATAGTAAGGACAACTTCTAGATTAAACACTATTCCAAAACAATCCAACCTACTACCCTGAAATTATGGCTCTAAGTTTTGTTTCATGTGTGTGTGTGTGTGTCTGTGTGTGTGTGTGCGACCTTTTAAAACAACACATCATTGGAAGAACATCCTAAGATTTTATTCTTTTATGACCACTATTAATGGACCACTCAATATTACATTAATTGTAAAGAGCTATACAAATGTTAGTTATAGTAGTGTTTAATGATTTACTAAGTTATGAACAAAAACTGGGAAAGTTAATTTTTTTTTACAAATCATTGTTAAATCCCTTGGGCTCCGTTGAAGTTTAGTCTTGCTCACACATAAAATAGGAAAAAAGGAAACTCAAGATATGCACTCCGTCTTGCCATCACTACCAGAATAATCGTTATTTCATCATTTCTCCTTGCTTCTCCAAAGCGTTCACGTGTACTCCATTGCCTTGGGATTATCCAGATGTGTTGTTCTGGACAGACTTTCACAAGTTTCCCAGTACTCCTTCCCAACCCTGTTTCCTGCTACCCATTCCTCTTCGCTTCCTGCCTCCCCATATGAACCTTTTGATCCAAAAACTGCTGCACTCAGCACTGTGTGTAAACAACTCCACGGAGAGTCCTGCTCCCTCACCAGTGGCTGAGCCCCTCCTTTCCCACCACTGTCCATCTCTAGGCCCTTTTCTACACCAAGTTCAAAGGACTCTTTGAGAATGCTCTTGTCTCTCCACTCTGAGGTTTCAAATCGTCAGCGCCACTCCTTGGACAATGGATGCGAGAGCATAACACTTTGGCAATGGCTTCCCTACCAGGCTTTCTCCTCAATAACAATGACGGGTGCTTCTTATGGGCACTTGTGTGGGCCAGGCACTCTGTTGAGTGGTTTCGGAATGCTGTGCTTGATCCTCACACCCATACCATGTAGGAGACCCTCCTTCTGCAGATGTGGAGGCACAGAACCACTGTGTAAGTTTTCCAAGGTCACAGAGCTGACAAATGGCAGAGCTGAGGTTCACACCCATGGCTGGGTGACTCTATGGCCCAACCTCTTAACCACTACACATACTGCCTGCATTTGATAGTATAACACCAAGAGTGCCACTCTTTATAAATTTTATTTATTAGTTTATTATTGATTTGAAAGGTAGAGAGAGATAGAGAGATAGATAGAAAGGGGGAGAGAGAGAGAGAGAGATCTTTCACCTACTGGTTATCTCCCCAAATTCTTGCAACAGCTGGGGCTGGGTCAAGCTGAAATCAGGAGCCAGAAACTAAATCTGGATTTTTAAAAAGATTTATTTTATTTAATTGAAAGAGTTACAGAGAGAGGAAGAGAGAGAGAGAGAGAGAGGTCTTCCATCTGCTGGTTTACTCCTCAAATGGCCACAATGGCCAGAGCTGGTCCAAAGCCAAGAGCCAGGAGCTTCTCCTGGGGCTCCCACGTGGGTGCAGGGGCCCAAGGACTTGGGTCATCCGCCACTGATTTCCCAGGTGCATCATCAGGGAGCTGGATTGGAACTGGAGCAGCCGGGGCTCAAACTGGCACCCATATGGGATGCCCCATGCTGCAGGCCAGCGTCTTGACCCGCGGCACTACAGCGCTGACCTCTAAATCTGAATCTTCCCCTTGGAAGGCAATACTTGAGCCATCACCTGCTGCCTCCTGGGGTCTGCACAGGTGGAAAACTGGAGTCAGGAATGGAGCTAGGGATCAAACTAAACTGGGTTATGGAACGCAGGCCTCTCAAGAGGTGGCTTAACTGCTGCGCCAAAGAATGCTGTACTTCGATGAGCCCAAAGCTGGTAGGTGACAGCCAGTCCTCCCTCAGAGCTCTAAGTCCAGACCACTTTCCAACATATCACATATAGGATCCTTTATTGCCGTTTTTCTCCTGCATTTAACCTGCAGTTTAAGATCTCTGAGGACAATCATTGGGTGACTGAGGGGTGGGGCACGAGACAAATCACTAGCAGGTAAGGTGCTTCCGATGGGGCTCGTGATGTGTGTAAGGGACTTGGGGTGGGAGGCAACGGGCTGATATGAGATACAATCACCTTATCAAACTTGGGAAAATACAAATCTCCTTATCAAACTTGGGAAAAACTTAGTGGACTTCTCTTTGAAAGGTGACTGCCTGAATATTGGAATGGCCTGCTTCTGATTTTTTGATAGTTTCAAATGCCAAGGCAGTCTGTGTCATGACTTCTTTTTGTTCAGCTAATACCAAGGTTACTCTGTCTAGACTCAGGCTGGCCAAGGAAGAAGGCCAGGGACTTTAGAGTCCAAAAAAGAAACTAGAATTCCAGAGAAACATTGACGTGCAACACAAGAGCGGATGCTCAGCGGCAGGTATGTGTAGAGTGAACGCCACAGCAGTAACGCGGTAATAAACATTTTCCGTGCCTGCAGCTACTGGAACGGGAAAACCTAATGTAAATGGCTTGCAATGCCCATGTGGGGCGTGCAGTGGCTGTGCCTTGCACATGTGTCTTGCATATGGCGCCCACAAGTACAGTATAAAAGATGGAAATACAATAAAATGTCTTCTCTTTCACTTTTCTGGGGGATTGGTGTGGCTACATGTAAATTGAGAGAAATTTGTAAGTGACTTTGCCTATAGTTTGTTGGAGTGTAGTAGACTCAATAATGATCAAGCATAGTGCCTATCCCGAATAAAGCTGCCCTTGTGTAGTTTCCATTTGGCAATAATGCCTTACAATTGTACAGTGCTTTGTGAACATGCATGATACCACCAGTGCCACCTCTCTTCCAGGTTCATGTACATCTGTCCACTAAACTTCTGCCTGGTATCTAAGTCTGGGGTGTGGTGTGTAGAAGGTTATTGATACCTCACATCTACCCTGTATTTTCCAATAGCTTTTATCTGTAATAAATAACATTCTTATCTCCGTCTACCTGACTCTTTTGCCTATCTCAACTGGTTTAGAACTTGGGGACAAGAGGGACACTATTCAATGGGTCACCCATAGACCTCAGATGTGTGGCCAGCACTTGGTGTGGTTACTGGCATGATAAAAGAGAGCTGGTTTGGGATGTAACACATGTGTTTCCACTTGTTCTCTCCTAAAGGTGGTGCTCAGTAGACCCAGTGCCTCAGAAAAGCTAGAAGCTCTAGGACGCCATAGGCATTTTTGGAAGGGAGCCAGCAATGTTATTACGCCCTGGGGACTGTCACTGAGGGCCACCGGAAATGCACGTTGGGAGGGTGGAGATGGCTGTGAGGTTGACTCTGGGTAGAAAGCTCAAAACTGAGAGCGGGTCTGAGTCAGTTACAGCCAATTGCCTAAATCAATGTGTTTGAACTCTCACTCCACATTAGAATTACAAAGAAAGAATTTCCAAGATGCCAACGGCAATGCTCCATTCCTAGAGGCCCTAACTTAACTGGGATAGGTTGAGGGAATCAGCATTTTTGAAAGCTCCCAGAGTGAAGTCAGTGAGCAGCCAGGTTGAGAACCAGTGTCCTAAATGAAACAGCATTGGCGGGAGAGTTGCCCAGCTTCTGGAACTTGATTGCCTTGTTCAGAGCTCAGTTTTACTGCTTATTAACTCCACGGTCTTGGAAAGCTAATTAACCTTTATGTGGCCCAATTTCTTATCTGTAAAATTAGGGTGGGAACAGTACCTCCTTCCTAGAGGGAACATGAGGGTGGAATGTGTTCAGCTTTACAGAGCACTTAGTACCTGACAGGTGCAAAGGCTCATTCAGTGTTGGCTCTCTTCATGGTGTTTAAACCTACAATATGAAACTCTTGACTGGGGGAAGTCGTTTGTACACCTTAACTTCAGAAATCCTTTTTTTAAAAGATTTATTTACTTGAAAATCAGAGTTACACACAGAGAGAAGGAGAGGCACAGAGAGAGAGAGAGAGAGAGAGAGAGAGATAGAAAGGTCTTCTACCCGCTGGTTCACTCCCCAATTGGCCACAAGGGCTGGAGCTGCACCGATCTGAAGCCAGGAGCCAGGAGCTTCTTCCGGGTCTCCCTCGTGGGGCAGGGGCCCAAGAACTTGAGCCACCTTCCACTGCTTTCCCAGGCCATAGCAGAGAGCTGGGCTAGAAGTGGAGCAGCCGGGACTGGAATCGATGCCCATATGGGATGCCGGCACTGCAGGCAGTGGCTTTACCCACTACGCTGCAGCACTGGTCCCACAGAAATCTTAAGTATGTGTCAAAATCTTTTCAATATGATTCAAAAGAGCTCTATGGCCAGAATTTCTTATCAGTTACTTATCAAGAAGTAACTGCCAACTTTATGAAAAGTGCTATGGTTTGGCTACAGTTTGAGTGTATCTTCCAGGGGTTGATGTATTGGAATCTTGGGTTCTCAGGATGCTGATGTTGAGAGGTGGTGGAACCTTTAGCAAGTGGGACCTAGTGGGAAGTCCTTAGGCCACTGAGGGTGCAGCCCTCAAAATGGATGCCATTTTCGAGGGGCCCTGGTTGGTTTCCGTGAGATGGTTGTTGTAGAAGATGGAGCCTGGTCCTTCTGGGCACTCTGGCTCCCTGTCTCACCATGCCATCTCTCCCTCTTGCACACATGCCCACCATGATGCCAGCTGCCACAGGTGAAGGCAGCAGGGGGCACTCACAAGAGCCTGCACCTGCTCTTTGCACTTTCAGACTCCCAAACTTTCAACATAAACTTGTTTCCTTTAAAGTTGCCCAGGCATGGGTATTTTGTTATAAGAACAGAAAACAGACAAATATAAAATGAATTTCCCTTTCTGTGAAATATTCAAAACTGGAGAATCAGGTGCAGTCAGTCATCTGCGTACTCCCTCCTTTGTGTCCTTTGATTTTGGATAAGAGAAGTTAGGTTCTGGATCCAGTCTGCCTGGGTTTGAATACTGGTTCCACCTCTTATGGCTGTGTGACCTTGGGTGGGCTAGTTAACCTCCCTGTGTTTCTGTTTCTTTACTTATAAAGCAGGGGGCATAAGAGCATCTCTCTCATGTTTTTGAGAGACCTAAAGGAGTTGGTCAATATAAAGGGTTTAGAACATGAATGTTCATTAAATACTATTGAGTTATTTCTCTACTCCCCAAGCCCCTAACACACACACACACACATGCACATGCACACACACACACACACACAGAATGTAAGCTCTCTGAGAACAAAGGTCTCTTCAAGTCTTGTTCAACATTATCCCTTGGAGCCTAGAACTGTGCTAGGAGCACATGGGCATTCAGAGTGCGGTTGTGGAATTTATCTAGTCAGTCACTCAGCCTTTCTGCAAACGTTTATTGAGAGCTTTCTATGCGTTAGGCATTGTGGTAGGCTGTCGCACGTGTGGTAGGTTCGGAAGACGCCAGGGTTCCCAAACCATCCCTGCTCCACGCCCTACAGCAATTGGTGGACCTCTCTGGACTTCAGTCTCCTTCCCCACAAAACCAGAACCTGACCTGTGTCAGCGCTGCCTTCCCTTCCTTGGCCACCATGTTCCCAAGGACAGAGGCTGGGCCAAGTCCATGGCCTTGGAAAAGCCATTCAACTCTTCAGTGAACTCTGCCCTATTGGTGTGGTGACCGAGAGGCTGTGTGCTTAGCCAGTGGTGGTGGGAGCTGCAAACCAGAGAGGAGTGTTTTTCTACACTGTGACTAGTGAAGCCTTGCTCCATGCTTTGGGGATTTATTTAACCTTTCAGAACCTCGAGCCTCTGTGGAGTTTGAGAAACTGTTGTTTTTCTTCAACGTGTGCTGTGTTGGAAGGGCTCCAGGACCCAGTAGGCACTTGACTTTGATAATTTCCCCTGAATGTTATGTTTGGAAATGGCCTTGGGAGGGGGCATTGCCAATGGCCAGAGCACTCAGAAGGGAGTGCTCGCCCTCAGAGCTTCTTGCATAGGCTAACAAAAATGCCACCCCTCTGCCAGTTGCTTCTCAGCCTCCCCCCGCCAACAAGTTTCTGGCAAAGCTCACTGTGAGTTGGGGGGCCTGGCCCCTCACATATTTGATGAAAAATATCTACCGTCAATACACAAGGCAAGAAAGGAATTTCAGAAGGTGTCTCTTCTCTTCTTCCACCAGATGTTGCCTTTTTCTTAAAGACAAGAAATATATTTGTCCCTGAGTCCCAAGATGTGAGGAACTGTCTTCCTATCACAGTCAGGAGACAGAAAGGCTTGGCCTCTGAACTGCAGGCCCACTGGCTCTCTGCTGGTCCTGGCGCTTCCACTCACCAATCCAGACCCTGAGCAAATCCGTTTCCTTCTCTGGGCCAAAGTCTTTCCTTTTTTTCTTAGAAAGATTTGTTTGTTTGAAAAATAGAGCAAGTTGGGAGGAGGAGCTTCTGTCTGCTGCTTCACTCCCCAGATGGCTTCAACAGTCAATTCTGGGAAAAAAAAAAAAAAAAGCCGGAAGCCAGGAGCTCCATCTTGGTCTCCCGTGTGAGTGGCAGGAGCCCAAGCTCTTGGGACATCATCTGCTGCCTTCCAGGTACTTCCCAGGGAGCTGGATTGGAAGTGGAGCTGCCTGGACTGGAACCGATGCTTGGATTTGGGCCGCTTGCACTGCAAGCAGTGGCTTCATCTGTTGTGCCCGACACCCACCCAGGCCAGTCTTTTCTTCTGCAGCTAGGGAAGGTGGCCCCTTCCAGTTCTGATACCTCACACACCTGAGACTCCGTGGCATGCTTCTGACTCTCTGGAGATCCAGCTTCTAGATCCCACCTGTTAGGGCTTAGATTTGATTGTCTTCCTGACTTTGACCTAAAATAGGAAGACTAAAGTCCAGAGGGTCAATATTGTAAGCCTGTGGTGATACTGTCCATTTGCAACTGCTCAGCTCCGCCATTACAGCACAAAGAAGCCATCAACAACACATCAATGAGTGACTGTGTAGCTGTGTTCCAACACAACTTCATTTGCAGCAACATGGGACTAGCCACTGGCTGTAGTTTGCCAACCTCTGATCTCCCTCTACACCTCCCTCTCCCTGCCCCTGTAGACATTCAGGCTGTGGTGCATTCTGGCCAGCCCTGCTGACCGCTCCCTAGCATAATGATCAAGAAATGTCAAGACTATCCCATCAAGGTGGCATGTACCAATGCCATCTCACTAGTCCCAGTGATCAATTTCTGTTCACAATTGATCATAATGAAAGGACTAAGAACCAAAGGGATCACATAAACAAGAATAGTGTCTGCAAATACTAGCTGATAGAATAAAAAAGGGAGAGAACGATCCAACATGGGAAGTGAGATACACAGCGGACCCATAGAATGGCAGATGTCCTAAACAGCACTCTGGCCTCAGAATCAGCCCTTAAGGCATGCGGATCCGGCTGAAAAGCCCATGAGAGTTTCTCAGGCATGGAAAGCCAAGACACTCTGGGGAAAAAAAAAAAAACTAAATGAAAGATCTCCGTGAGTGAGATCCCAGTGGAAAGAACGGGTCATCAAAGAAGGAGGTACCTTTCTCTGAAGGGAGGAGAGAACTTCCACTTTGACCATGGCCTTGTCTAAATATGATCAGAGTCGGTGAGCTCAGGGGGCTTCCATAGCCTTGGCAGCTCATGACAAGAGCCTAGGGTGATTACTGATGCCATAAACAAGAGTGTCAATTTGTTAAGTCACAACAGGAGTCACTGTGCACTTACTCCTCATGTAGGATCTCTGTCCTTAGTGTGCTGTACATTGAGATTTAATGCTATAACTAGTACTCAAAAAGTATTTTTCACTTTATGTTTCTGTGTGGGAGCAAACTGTTGAAATCTTTACTTAATGTATGCTAAACTGATCTTCTGTATATAAAGAGAATCGAAAATGAATCTTGATGTGAATGGAAGGGGAGAGGGAGTGGGAAAGGGGAGGGACGTTGTGGGGGGGAAGCCATTGTAATCCATAAGCTGTACTTTGGAAATTTATATTCATTAAATAAAAGTTAAAAAAAAATAAAAAAAAGAAATGTCAAGACTATCCCCTTACCAGTGACAGTACCAATGGCAGCCATCCCTCCACCCACCCTTTCTTCCACTTGTTCCATACAACAGGCATTTCCTAACCTCCTCCCGGGGGGCCATCACCCTTGGGTTCTGGGACTACAAAAGAAACCTTTCCACATCCAGTGGGCCCTGAGAACAGTGCAGTTGTTCTGGAGAGCCCAGATGCCTTTGGTGAGAGCTGACCAAGCCCAGCTCCTTTGGCCGGGCTGTTTCCATTCTCCCTTCCCAGAAAGGGTCCTGAGGAACACCTGCATCCTAACTGTCTCCCTTTATTCAATGTGTGGGGCCGGTCACCCCCTCTACCTTCCTCTTGGTTCTTGTAATTTGAGGAGGTATTTCTTCCTTCGATGAGTGGTATTTACCGCCATCTAAGAGGATGCTAAAGAAACAGAAGAGAAAACACTTCTCTTAGACTCTGAACAGCATTGACTTGCCTTTGGTTTAGCCTTGCCAGCAAGGAGGACACTTCATTCTTAAGAGTTTCTACACACTTACTAGAATCCCAGCTGAACCTGGGGCGGGGGTGGGGGTGGGGGTGGGATGAGGCGGGGGAGTTGCCAAAAGAGCCAGGTTAAGCTGAGTCACTCCTTTAGCAAGATTTCACTAGCAAGAAAAAAAGAAAGAGGAAAATCAATATTCCTTTGTCTGGGCTAGGGAAAGTGCGAAAGCTGTTTAGGTCGTTAAAGAGCAATGGCCACAAATAAAAACCAGTATCTGCCATCATCCGTGGTAAAGTTGCTGTAGAGTTTTATGTCTCTCATCAGGAGATACACATCAGTCTTCAGCTGAGGCCAACGGGGAGCGTAAAGTGACTCTCACATCTTGGACATAGAAAGTTGAGAATGTGCCAATTTGAAATTATAATAGTATCTTCTAGCAATAGGCCTATTTTACGTTTTTAGGAGAAACTAGTCCTTTGACTAAGATGGGGTGATGATGATCACAATGATGATTTCATCCAGAAAATGAATTATTTGAAAAGATGCAATGCCAATTTCAGACAACTGGAATCCTGTCCTTCACACAATACAGGACTGAGTGAATGAGTGTGCCCACCTCTTCGATTTTTCCCTCTGTCTTTCCTGTCTCAAATGTTCACTAAGCCGCCGATGGTGCTGAGCATTGAAATAGGCTCTAGAAATCAGAGGAGGGCTAAGTCAACCTCATTCTTCTGCTTAGAATCCTTCAGCGGCTGGCTCTGGCTTTTAGGGTAGGACAGGGGCCCCCTGCCTGGCTGCATCCCCCTCTTGGTGCTGCAGTCACCCGGGCCCTTCAGTTCCCCCCACAGGCCCCGTGTCCCACCTCCCCCGGATCCTTCACACGCGGTGTGTCCTCTGCCCCACTTCCTTCTGCCACACGCGGCCCTGCAACCTGCAAATACACCCGGCCCTGCCTGATTCAACCTTCTCCAGGGCCGTGTCTGCTCTGCCCCACCGGCTTGCTTTGATCTCCTTGTCATGCGCTTTCTGGGCACTCATCACAGTCCCATCAGCGGCTTAGTTTCTGGGCTCACTCATTCAGTGCCTCACTTCTGCCCTGAATGATAAACACCACGCAGGCAGCACTGGCCTTTAGCTGGGCCACCGACTGCACTACCACGCTGAGGATTACAAACACATATTTCCATTGCTGACCACACACCCAACCTCCTTCCCCACCTACCCCCCAATCAACATCCAGCCCCAGGTGAGGCATTGTTTCCTTTGATGAACTCTGATGACACAGTAGGGTTCACTCTGGGTGTTACACATCCTATGAGTTTTTACAGATAACTGATAACACATACCCACCATTTCAGTATCATACAGACTACTTTTACTGCCTAAAAATCTCTGTGCTGTGCCGATTCATCCCGCTCCCCTACCTTTTAGCAACCACTGATCTTTCTATCTCCATCTATCTCCATAGTGTTGCCTTTTCCAAAACATCCAATAGTTAAAATTATAAAGTTTTTTTAAGTGTATTTATTTTTATTTGAAAAGCAGAATCCTGGGGAGGGGGGAGGAAGAGAGAGAGTGATGTTCCTACCACGGTTCTATTTCCAAATGCCTGCAGCAGCTGAAGCTGGACCAGAGCAAAGTCAGGAGCCAGGAACTCCCTCTGGGTCTCCCCTGGGGACAGCAGGAAACCCAAGTACTTGAGCTGATCTGCTGGCTCCCAGGGTGTGCATGAGCTGGTGGCTGGTTGAGAAACTCAGATACGGGATGGGGAGAGAGGGGTCCAAGCATTGGCTTAACCTGCTGTGCCACGACAGCTACTCCCCATTGTTGAGTTTTAAGAATTCATTGAATATTTTGAATAAGAGCCCTCTACCAGAGTTTCTTTTGCCAATATTTTCTCCCAGCCTGCAGTTTGTCACTTTCCTTATAAATTAGAGAGCTTGGACTTGCCCTGGTCCTAGTCTTATATTCTCTGTATTCTTAGAGGTTTTTCTGGTTTCCCTAATTCGAGAGCTGGGAAATTTCAGGGCCTTTTTTTTTTTCTGCACGTATTGTAGCAGAGTTAACTTTTGTAAGTTGTCAAGCCACAGGAAGCTTTATTTGTCTTTTATACCCAGAGGACCAAACTCCAGGCTGTTACTCTGTGCCAATAACACCTAAAGACAAGTTTCCAAAAATTCCTGAGACCATATATTGTAAGCAGCTTGCCTGTAACATACAGCATTTAAACTGAATTACGGTTTTACCTTAGCCTTAGCAATGAAATAAAACTGTTCAACAACAAAAATAAAGTCTACTAAAAGGGCACAGGAACTCTCACACATGCTGTTAATTTAAAAATTGAGAATTGAATGGTTAGGAAAATAACCACTGAATAACTAGGACGCCTTGCTAACTCAGCGTCCTCACTCCCCAGCCAGGGATCAGCCTCTGGATACAGTGTGTGCTGAATCATTTGCAAGTTCCCATCAGGTTATGCATTTTGGAAATATTGACCTCCAAGTTCAAGCCCTTTTTTCTCGTGGTCTTCATTCCCTGTGAGTCTGACTGGGCTCCCATTTCTGGGCTATAAATGCCCATAAATAGTTTGACTGCTTTGGGCTTCCCTGAGATTGGCTACCCTGTGTGTGTGTATGTGTGTGTGTGTGTGTGCGCGCACGTGTGCGCTTTTTAAACCTTGATGTCATTTTTCTGATGTATATTTTCACAAATTAGGTTCTCTTTTTTCCTTTTTTAAAAATGTGTGTATTTATATAAGGTGAACTAATTTCATGTATTTCATATATACAGATCGAAGAGTATAGTGATACATCTCACCCTACCTGCCCTCCCAGCCACACACTCACCCTCTCTCCTCCTCCTTTTCCTATTTTTTAATTTTTACAATGACATACTTTCAGTTTATTTTATAACCACAAGCTTGACCCATCACCAAATAAAGAAGTCAATAAGAAGTTGAAAAATCACTGTTCCTCAAGAGTATAGACAAGGGCTGTAAACAATAATCAAATCTCAAAATGCCAATTTTGCTCCTACACGTTACTGAAAGGAGACAGAACATAAAATTATCTGATGTTTCATTCCCATAGCACTGACTCCATATGGCTATTAAAACATCTTTCACAAAACTATCTAAGACTGAACTCCATATGAATCATCACCCAGAATCACATTTGTCTATACTTTAAAGCTTGATGAGGTACATTATCCTCCACCATATTCCTTAGCTTCCATAGCTTCCCTACCTTGCATACTATTTGTCCCTCCTTAGATAATAAAAAGACCAAGACATTTGTATTTGTATAGGAATAAGCACTGTTCATCATGTATAATATCAGATCAGAAAGCCTGGACTTGTAATATATTAATGTCCTAAAATGAAAATGATTAAGCTGTACTATAAAACAACATCAAAAAACACCAGCGCCGCAACTCAATAGGCTAATCCTCTGCCTGCGGCGCCCGCATCCTGGGTTCTAGTCCCGGTCGGGGCGCTGGATTCTGTCCCAGTTGCCCCTCTTCCAGGCCAGCTCTCTGCTATGGCCAAGGAGTGCAGTGGAGGATGGCCCAAGGCCGTGGGCCCTGCACCCCAAGGGAGACCAGGAGAAGCACCTGGCTCCTGGCTTCGGATCAGCGCGATGCGCCGGCCACAGCGGCCATTGGAGGGTGAACCAAAAGAAAAGGAAGATCTTTCTCTCTGTCTCTCTCTCTCACTGTCCACTCTGCCTGTCAAAAATAAAAAATAAATTAAAAAAATCATTGCCTACATATTTTGAGCCTCTATTATGTTTTGGAATTAATTAGAAGGTGAGTTTGCAAGGATAAGAATTAACTCTTGGGAAAGTCTTTTGGATGATTTTAGTAGGAAATGTTTTTGTGTCTTGCTTTGATTTGGAGTTTAAATCAATAAATGAAAACTATTACTTGAATAAGCCAATATAAACAAGAATTTAAGAAGAATGCATTTAAAACATTTTTATCTCAGGATTGAGCAGTTGTGAAATCATATGCAAAACATTGCTTTGCTTATTTCAGTTCAGGGCAAGTATTTTAGCCTACTTTTTGTTTTGGTGGCATAGCAGGTTAAGCCTCTACCTGTGACACCAGCATCCCATATGGGTGCCAGTTCAAGACCCAGCTGCACCACTTCCAATCCAGCTCCCTGCTAATCTGCCTGGGAAAACAGCAGAAGATGCACACACATATACTGAAAACAAATGAAAGTACTTTACAAAGTTCATGGAACATTTAATTAACAGACTAGATTCTTAATCTAATTGCCTGGATCTTTCTTGTAGGAACTGCCTCAAAGTAGAATCTGGTAAAGCGGGAATTTTCTTTGGTGATAAACTTTCTAAGCTTTCCATTTCCTTTTGCGTTAAATGGGAAAAAAAATGCTAGTATCTATCTCAAGGTTGACACGCATTGAGTGAGATAATATAGGCATTTAGCGTTAGTCCTGGCAAGCAGCAAGAGTTCCAAACATGATGGTCATGATGATGGTGAAGATGATGATGAAGACAAGATCCAGAGTTCTGTTTGTTCAAATGCACATTGAACAGGTGCCCGTGATAGGGCTTAATTCAGCATTCCCCAGTGCCCGTGGAACTGCAGCAGGCATATATGGCTACCAATGCGGAAAGGGCTTCTACAAGCTGGGACGTGGCACAGTCCTGTGGATGCTCTTCTAGGTGACTCAACTTGACAAGGCAACTTCTCACTTAGTTTGTGGCAACACAGATGACAAGCATGTACTTTGGGGTCAGCAGAATCAAGCATTTGAAATTAGAACTGTCTTAGAGAGTCAGGGCTTGGGGCTTCAGCAATCTAGGGAGGCCTCACTCTGCTCCCATAGGACTCTTGGTAACGTTTGTTCTGATCGCAGTGGAACCACATACCCATTGCAGGGACCTGAGGAAATGCAGGAAGGGAGAAGAGACAATGAACACCATCCAAGCTGTTACTACCCAGGAACACACGATGCTAAGATGCTGGTAACGTCAGTGGTGACAAGCACACTTCAGAAAGTTCGTGAAGACAAATGGAATTAAACGAAGTTCCTTTTGGTGCAAACACAAAGTTGGAGGCCATGCATACAAGCGGTCTTCTATTTTCCATATTTTTAAAAATTTTTCTATATGTATATGTGTATATATTAGAGAAGAGAGAGAGCATGCCTGAGAGATTATCCCTTTTCATTTCTGTGAGGCCACTCATAAACTTGGGTTCTTTTCCATCTGTCCCAGGAGACGATTTGATCTCAGGGACAGGTGGGGCTGGCTGCTGGCGGAGAGGTGGCCATGGGATCCAATTGAGATTGACTTAGTGAAAAGGGAATTACAAGGGTTGGATTCCCTCTAAAAGGGAAGAAAAGAAGGGGCAAATTTTGTGTCACCAAATGAATTTTTTAAATTTATGTATTTGAAAAGTGGAATTACAGAGGCAGAGGGGGAGACAGAGAGAGAGAGAGGTCTGTCATCCACTGGTTCACTCCCCAGATGGCTGGGTTGATCTGAAACTAGGAGCCAGAAGATTCTTCCGGGTCTCTCACATGGGTGCAGGGACCCAAGCACTTGGACAATCTTCCATTGCCTTCCCAGGCCATAGCAGAGAGCTGGATTGGAAGTGGAGCAACTGGGTCTCAAACTGGCACTCATAGGGGATGCTAGCACTGTGGGCAGTGGCTTTACCCACTATACTACAGCACCAGTCCCCCAGATGAATTCTTAAAGGCCTCACAGACACTTCTGATTAGTAGCATTTCAAGACTCTTGGTTCTCCAGGACATCTAGAACAGCCTCATTGGTCCTACATGGCCCATGTGCCCTTGACTTGCCCATTTCTCCATGTATGTCTTTATTATTTACTCCCCCACAACATGCAGGACACAATCCCTGTCCTCAGAAAGTTGAAACCCAGCAGGGGAGACAGAACTCAAGGCAGAAGGAAGTCCCGAGGGTCTGGTGGAGGAGGACGGAGGATTCCAGAGCAAGGGGCTAGGGTGCTGGAAGGAGCCGTTGGGGCTTTGCACTCAGTCTTCATCATTAGGATTCCGGTAGGCAAGGAGGGGGTCCCCGGCTGAGGAAATGGCTTGGAGAGCGGTGAGGGGTCTGAAAGCAGAGGGCGTGATTTTCAGATCGTCACCAGCATCACTCAGTGAGGTTGACTTTGGCCCATGCCCTGGGTTGAGCACTGTCCCATCTCATCTCATTTAACCCTCCTGATGGAAGAGGTGGCTGCCTGGGGTGTGTCCACAGCTCAGTGCATCAGTCATCTGTCCCATGTCACACGGGAGCAGGTGAAGAGCCTTGATCAGACACCCCCGCCTTCTGCTCGCCAAAGCTGAGCTCACAACGGGAACCAGGCAGGGCCCGGAGGAGGCGGAGGGCAGGGAGGAGAGGACCAGCGAGGAAAGGAGGTTTGACAGCTGGCCTGGGCCCAGTGACCGGCTCTTGAAGACGGGGGCTGAAAAACTCAAACTCCCAGCCCCAAAGGCCCAGCCCAGGGGCCGACTTTCTTCTTGGGATTTTCCTCCTGAATGTTCCAACTTTAGTTTTTGCCAGTTACAAGGTGCTTGGAAGAAAAGGGAGACAGATCTGTTGCAGCCCGGGGTAGGATCAGGAGGGAGAGAGGGAGAACACACTGGCACTTAGAGGCAAAACTAAAAAAGGCTGGAAAAATAAAATAACTGTGGCAAGAGGCAGTGAATGTTCACCCCCCAAGGAACCCCTGGAAGATGCGCACACAGACCCCCAACTCCTAATGTGCCGGCTTAGGCCCATATCCCCCAAACCTAGAGAGAGTCCAGGGGAACAATTGAGCCATGCATTTAGCATAACTTATTTTAACTCCTGGCTTGAAGCCAGGCCGGTACCTCTGAACTCACTGTGTGTACTCACACAGCTGAGAAACTGCTCTGCTTCCCAGATAACAAAGCAACTGTTAATGGGAGTAATTAAGAGCCTTGGGGGTGATTTATACCTTTTGTTACTGTTCAAGTCGAAGTTACCAAAGACAACAATTATTAGCAACACAGGTGATCCTTAGCCCTCTGCAGGGAAGGCTGTTCCTGCCCTTGCATCCCCAGGCCCGGAGTTCACCGGAAAAGAACCAAGTGGGACCCACTGTCCAGAGGTTTGGGAGACAGTGCCACCAGGTAGGCTCAGCATGGGAAATGGCAAAATCTTAAGCCTCCTTCATGAAGATAGAATCCCAGGGTGGCGTGACAACCCTCCAGTGCTGATCTTCCTGAGAAAACACTTAACTTCATTGGCTACATTTTAAAATCTTTAAAACCCCTGTTTCTATGAGTATGAAAAGGTCATTTCGGAGAGAGACATCTTCTAAGTCATTTTCAATGGTGGGTTGGTATTGATGATGAGGAAGACCCAGGTCCTGAGCTTCACCTGCAAAAAGTCACATAGGCTTGTAGGATGGGACCCATGGGGAAACCTGTTGCTGTGTGTGGAATAACTCAGAGGGTGTGTCCATGACAGCCCCTCCCTGAAGCCCACCCATACCTACCCCTTCCCAGCATCCTGGGCTGGTCCTTCCAGTCAGTTGTTCTTGGCTCCAGTTGATTGGATCAGCCCAGCTGATCCTATTGTGTTCTGGTCCCGCTGGAATTGGTATATTGTCCCAGATTCATGCCGTCATTTTTTTGTGTGTCGGGTGGGTAGAGAGAGAATTTACATAAAATTAAATCCACCATGTAAAGGTGTACTATTCAGATGCTGGCGAGGATGTGGGGAAAAAGGCACATGAATCCACTGTTGGTAGGAATGCAAACTGATAAAGCCACTATGGAAGACAGTTTGGAGATTCCTTAGAAACCTGATTATAGCCTACCACATGACCCAACCATCCCATTCCTTGGAATTTACCCAAAGGAAATTAAATTGGCAAATAAAAGAGATGTCTGCACCTCAATGTTTATTGCAGCTCAAATCACAATAGCTAAGACATGAAATCAACCTAAATGCCCATCAACAGAAGACTGGATAAAGAAATTATGGGATATGTACTCTATAGAATACTATACAGCAGTAAAAAAAATGAAATCCAGTCATTTGCAACAAAATGGAGGAATCTGGAAAACATCACACTGAGTGAAATAAGCCAGTCCCAAAGGGACAAATATCATGTTCTCCCTGATCTGTGACAACTAACTGAGCACCTAAAAGGAAACCCATAGAAGTGAAATGGACACTATGAGAAACAGTGACTTGATCAGCCCTTGTCCTGTCAAGGAACAACTCACTACTTTATTCCTTTTAGTATTTTTTGTTCTACTTAATACCATTGGTTGAACTCTTTAATTAACACACAATTATTCTTAGGTGTTTAAATTTAATTGAAAAGTGATCCCTGTTAAATATTAGAGTGGGAAAAAGAGAGGGAGGAGATGTATAGTTTGGCACATGCTCACGTGGACTTACTCCTAATGATAGATCTAGAAATATGCCAGGGGATTCCAAATCAATCCCATCAAGGTGGCATGTACCAAAGCCATATTACTAGTCAAAGTGATCAGTTTAAGTTCATAATTGATCATAAAGATAGGATTAAGTGTCAAAGGGATCACATAAACAAGACTAGTGTCTGCTAATACTAATTGATAGAATTAAAAAAGAGAGAACAATCCAACATGGGAAGTGGGATACACAGCAAACTCATAGAATGGCAGATGTCCTAAAGAACACTCTGGCCTCAGAATCAGCCCTTAAGGCATGCGGATCTGGCTGAAAAGCCCATGAAAGTTTCTCAGGCATGGAAAGCCAAGACACCGTGGCAAAAAAAAAAAAAAAAAAAAAAAAAAATGACCTAAATGAAAGATCTCTGCGAGTGAGATCCCAGCTGAAAGAACGGGCCATCAAAGAAGGAGGTTCTTTCTCTGAAGGGAGGAGAGAACTTCCACTTTGATTATGGCCTTGTCTAAATAAGGTCAAAGTTTATGAACTCAAGAGGCTTCCATAGCCTTGGTAGTTCATGACAAGAGCTTCTGGTGATTACTGATGTCATAAATAAGAGTGTCAATTGTTAAATCAACAACGAGAGTCACTGTGCACCTACTCCCCATGTAGGATCTCTGTCCTTAATGTGTTGTACTATGTGAATTAACGGTAAAACTACTCTCAAACAATACTTTATACTTTGTGTATCTGTGTGGGTGCAAACTGTTGAAATCTTTACTTAGTATATACCAAGTTGATCATCTGTATATAAAAATAATTGAAAATGTATCTTGATGCATAATGGGATGAGAGAGGGAGTGGGAGATGGAATGGTTACGGGTGGGAATGAAGTTATGGGGGGGAAAACCGCTATAATCCAAAAGTTGTACTTTCAAAATTTACATTTATTAAATAAAAGTTAAAAAAAAGTTTAAAACAAAAGAAATTGTACTGTTCAGTGGTTTTTAGTATGTTTCCAAGGCTGTGCAACCATTTCTGTGATCTAATTTCAGAACATTTCCTTCATTCCCAAAGAGAAATGCTACCCCTATGGATTTCCTTGTTTGTGCAGGTCACTTTACATAAATGGGGTCATATGGTGTATAGCCCTCTGTGTCTGGCTTCTTTCTCTCACCACAGTGCTTCAGGGCTGAAGGATGCTCCATCACATGGCTACATCACCTTTCTCTGAGTCATCTCTTTGGGTTGTTTCCACTCGTTCACTATTATGAATGACGCTACCCTGAGTATTCACATGCAAGGCTTTGTGTGAGCATGTGTTGTTAAACTCTTGGGTACTTACCTACCAGTGGAGTTGCTGTGCCATATGGGGACTCTACATATGACTTGCTGAGGAACCTCAAGCTGTTTGCTACAGCGGTTCCTCCACTGTATGTTCTCACCAGCACTGTGGGAGGATCTGATGTGTAGTTGTTCCTGTGGCTGTGAAGGGAGATCTCACTGTGGTTTTGATTTGCATTTCCCTAATAACTCATGGTGTTGAACACCATTTCACGTACTCATTGGCCCTTTGCGTATCTTAGTTGGAAAATTATCTATCCAAATTTTCTGCCCAATTCTAACAGAATTTTCTTCCTTGTGATTGTTGAGTTGTAAGAGTTCTTTGTATATTCTGAATACTAGACTCTTATCAGGTATGTGGTTTGTAAATATGCTACCCCATTCTGTGAATTGCCTTTTTATTTGCTTGACATCCTCCTTTGACACACAAAGGTTGTTAGTTTGATGAAGTCTGATAATCTACCTTTTTCTTTTGTTATCTGTGCTTTTGGTGTGCTATTTAAGTAACTGTTGCTTCACCTAAGGTCACAAAGATTTACACTTATGTTTTCTTCTGAGAGTTTTATGGTTTTAGCTTTTCCATTTTGGTCTTTAATCTAGTTTGAGTTAGTTTTTTCTTTTGGCGTAAGAACCCAAATTCATTCTTTTTCATATGAACATCCTGTTTTCCCAGTATTATTTGTTCAAAGGATGGTTCTTCATTGAATTGTTTTGGCACCCTTGTCAAAAGTCAATTGACCATAGCTGTACAGATTTATGTCTAGACTTCAACTCTACTCCATATATCTCTAGATCTATGCGTATGCCAGTGCCCTACTTCCATTAAGTTCATATTTATTATTAGTCTGTTTTATCTTCCATGATTTTTATGTGTTGTATTAAAAAAATTAGAATTAAGGAATTCCCTCATGGGTAGCAGTAGTTGAGTTATCTTTCCTAGGTTCCTTTTCCTCCAATAAATGGAACTTAGGAAAATACAGAAAACACAAAGAAAATAGTGTATTAATCACCCCAATCCTATGACTTTGAGCTAACCAACCCTCCCCCATTAAGAACTACCATTTCCTGCATCAAGAAGTTGATGATCTTTGATCCATGTTGCCAGTTTTACCTTTAGAAACCTTCTTCAGTTCTATGGACCATTAGCAGTTTGGAGAATGTAGGAAGATAGAATGCTTTGATAGACACCAGAAGCCTGGCTTTAGAGATGAAAAGTTTGAGGCTCTATCTAGTGTACACACTTTATTGGAGGCAGCAGAAGAGGGCTGATTGGCAAGCAGGGCCCCAGACATTCTTACTGTTGAAGGCTCTGTCACATAATATCCAATACATTACAGTGCATTCGTATCCAAAGTCATGGCTGCCATACAGAATCTTTGTTAAAAATATTTGGGGGGGAGGCAGTGCTGTAGCATAGAAGGTTAAGCCTCCACCTGCAGTGCTGGCATCCCATATGGGCCAATGTTTGAGACCCGGCTGTTCCTCTTCAGATCCAGCTCCCTGTTAATGGCCTGGGAAAGCAGTGGAAGATGAGCCAAGAGCTTGGGCCTCTGTACCCTCTTTCTCTCTCATTCCCCCCCCCGCCCCTCCCTTTCTCTGTATTTCTATCTTTCAAACAAATTTTTAAAAAGATTTATTTATATATTTGTTTGAAATCCAGAGTTACAGAGATAGAGGGAGAGACAGAGAGAAATTTTCCACCCCCTTGTTCACTCCCCAGATGGCCACAACAGTAGTGCTGGGCCAGACCAAAGCCAGAAGCCAGGAGCTAATTTATCCAGGTCTCCCACATAGGTTGCAGGGACCCAAACACTTGGGCCATCTTCCACTGCCTTTCCCAGGCCATATCAGGGTGCTGGATCAGAATTGGAGCAGCCAGAACTCGAACAAGTACCCATATGTGATGTAGGCATCTAAGGTGGCAGCTTTACCTGTTATGCCACAATACCTGGCCCCAACCATACAGAATATCAAAGGAACTTGAATGTGGTAAGTTTGTTAAAGGTTGTTTAGTATTCCTTTTTTGTAAACTTATACATGTGTTTGTGTGTGCATAAAATGATATAATAATTGACTTCTTCACTGAACAAATGACATAGCACTACCTTTTATAAATATTTAATTAAACATCTACTGATCTTTATTTCTCGATATTCATTCTTTCCCCCATTTAAAAAACTTGTAAATATACCTGCAATTTTAACATAGAATACAAGGAGAGCTCTCATATGCTTTACCCAGCAAACCTCTAACACCATATCACAAACAGGATTTTGAAGTTGATACCATTATATTATCATTATATTCAGATTATCATTACATTCAGATTCCCTACCTTATTTGTTCTCATTCTGCACGGGTGTGTGTTGTGTGTAAGAGCTGTACAATTTTATCACCTATGTAGATTCAAACACAATCAAGATTCTGAGCAGTTATAATGTCACAGGAATTCTTGGGATGGCATTGTGGCATAGCGGCTAAAACTGCTGCCTACAAAGCCAACATCACGTTTGGGTGCTGGTTTGAGTCCCAGCTGCTCAGTTTCCTATCCAACTCCCTATTAATGGCCCAAGAAAAGCAGCAGCTCAGGTGCTTGGGCCCCTGCCACCCACATGGAAGACCAAATGAAGCTCCAAACTCCTGGTTTTAGCCTAGCCCAGCACTGGTCATTGTGGCCATGTGGGGAATAAACCAGTGGATAGAAGATCTCTCTCTCTCTCTCTCCCTCTGTATCTCTCTGTAATTCTTTCAAAGAATTAAATCCTTTTTTTAAAAAAATGATTTTTCATGTTGTCTTTTGTAATGCTTACATAATATTTTAAGGAGAGTATTTTTTTTTTTTTAGATCTCTAATACTTTCCACAGAAAGACCAGCACTGTGACTCCAGTGCCTAATAAATAAAACCACTCTGCTGTCAAGGTAGGGTTGGGGTCATTTGCATATGGATGGAACTGAAGTGAGCAGGTTCCAAGAGAATCCATTTCTTAAAGTTAGAGATATAAGAGCAGTCATAAATGGTTCTAAGACTGGAACTGAACTGCTGGGGTTAAAAAGTCCCACCCCCCAGGGACGTGCATTTGGTGCAGTGGTCAGCACTGCTCTTGCATACTTGTATCTAGCATCACAGCCCCTGGTCTGAGTCACAGCTCCTCTACTTCCAACCCCATGTCCTGCAAATGCATGTTCTGGGAGGCAGCAGGTGATGGCTTAGTACTTGGGTTCCTGTCGCCCACATGGAACACATGGACACAGGCTCCAGGCTCCCGGTTTTTGGGCTCCTATCTTCCTCGTGGCCCAGCCCTGGCTGTGGCAGGCATTTGGGGTGTGACCCAGGGCACGGAAGATCGATCTCTCTCTATCCCAACACTGGTATTGCTTAATAGTGTGACTTTGTTCCTGTTACTAAGCTCCTTGAAATTGTGGTTTCCTTAACTGAGCGAGACCAGTAATACCACCTCTCATAAGATGATCGGGAGTTTGAATGAGATAATCTGCTTCAATCATAGTTCAGCACTTGGTAGTTGTTCGATGTGTTGGATAATATTTGTGTTAGATCTGCTTGGGGAAAGAGGTTGGGACAGAAGGATGTAAGAAGAGTTACAAGAGGGATTGAACAGTTAGTTCTGATGAAAGTCAGGAAGCGGGGCAAGAGAATCCTCTTGAAAATTGTACAGGGGGAAAAATGGACAGGATCTGTCAGCCCCGGAGAAGTCTTGCTAGCTTCAAATAGCCACCACTCTGTGCAGGGAACAGCTAGACTGGCGCCGGGACAAAGAGCACATTAAAATCTCTCCTGGATGCTATTAAATCTCCCGGAGCTGGAGCACATCACTTTGTACCCTGAGAGCGCGGCTGGGGGTGAGGACGGGGGTCCCTGCTGAGGCCTGTATTAATGCTGCGGCAGGAACTGCACTGAAGGGATCCCTCAATAAAACTGAAAACGGATGGGGCCATAGCCGGAGCTCATTTCACAGAGCTGACAGCACTGGTAGAGTTTTAGGATTGCCAACAGGTTCTGAGTGAAACGCTGAAGTCTATTGAAACCTGATTAACAGCTACTCTGGGGGCTGAAACAAGCCACCTGACGGACTGGTGGCGAAAAATCCCTTCCTACATCAGCCTAGTGCTCTATATCATATGGGGCTACAGACAAGTTGAAAAATGAGTGAGCAACTTTGAACCTGCTGTAAAACTCTTACCCAAGCGTCTACAGAGCACCTTGCAAGGTGAATTTGCACAGCACTTTGTAGGTAATTCCTCTGGTCTGGTTTTTTTTGGCTTAATGAGTGTCTGTTGGTTAACTGGAAGACCTGGGTTCAAGGCCTGGCTCTGCCACCAATGGCCAGGGCCCCCTAGGCATGTCCCGCTGCCTGTGTGAGCCCCAGTTTCCTCAAGTAGAAAGTGAAGGGATTGCACTAGAGAGCGCCAAGGGTCCTTCAAGCTCTGAGGAAGCAATGACTTTGCACCTGCTGTCCCCTGCTTGTGTATGTGTCGCATCAAGCACTGCTCAGAGGACATCTTCAATCTCTGGAGGTTTCTGGGTATTTTAAATAAATCATATATTTCAATCAGTTTTCTAACATGCTTATTGGCAACTTAAGAAGTCTAATACATAAGGCATAATTATTTGCTTAACCTCTTTGGAAGATAATGCTAAAGTCTAAGTTGAAGCCTTTCATAAATGTGAAAAATAGCCCAGTGGGATTTATGAAATAGTGCTGTGGGGTTCTGAGACTGATAAGACATGAGCCCTTCCCTACTCTCAGATAGCTTTCTCTTTTGCTGAAGTGGAGATTGATCTGGACCAGTGGAGTATGGCACTACTGTTGCACAAGGCAGGGCTTGACCAGAGTCGCATGGCAGGAGCGGGATTTTTAGCATATTTTTTCATCTCAATTTCTGGTTATAAAAATAACCCAAGGGCCTCTAAAGTCTTTATGTTGCTGTAATGACAAACCCAAGTTAAATTTGCTTAAACAATACAGAGATTTTATTTCCTCTTGTGGAACGCTCAGAGATAGGACACGTTGGGTCCAGAGAGTCATAATGACGTCAGCAGGGACAGGATTTCTTGTTTTCTTTGCTTTCCAAGGAATCTGCTTCATCCTGAGGCAAGCCCACCTCATGGTCACGGGTCAATAGCTGTCAACATCTGCTAAGTGCTTCCTGCTTCCTTTAGTCCCAGCATGTGAGCACTAGTCCAGAGACTTGCTCTGATTGGAAAGGCTTAGGTCACGGGCCCAACTCTGCTGTAATCTATGTGGTCGCCAGAAAATAAGCTAACGAGGAGCCAGCACTGTGCGTAGCAGGTAAAAACTGCCGCCTGAAGTCCTGGCATCCCATATGGGCGCCAGTTCAAGTACCGGCTGCTCCACTTCAGATCCAGCTCTCTGCTCTGGCCTGGGAAAGCAGCAGAATATAGCCCACATCCTTGGGCCCCTGTACCTGCTAGGAAGAACTGGAGGAAGTTCCTGGCTCCTGGCTTCGGATTGGCACAGCTCTGGCAATTGTCGCCAACTGGGGAGTGAACCAGTGGATGGAAGACTCTCTCTCTCTCTCTCTCTCTCTCTCTCTCTCTCTGCCTCTCCTTCTCTCTGTGTGTAATTTTGACTTTCAAATAAATAAATAAATATTTATTTAAAAAAAAAAGCTAAGGAGATCAGTCCCACTACAAACTGTGCCTTAGTAGCGGCAATAGTGGGAGGGAACATGGGAGCACATGCGTCCCCACACGGAAATTAAGCACAGCTAGGATGGAGGCAGAGCTTGCTGCAATGGCCATCAAAAGCGTCGTCTGTGACATGGTAATGAGAGAAAATGAGGACACCCAGAGAGTGGAAAAAAAATTAGAAATCTCCTATAGCCCCAGTATGAAGAGATTAACACTGAAGCAGATTTCCTTCCAGTATTTTCTGAAAGAGTTAACGCTAAGTTAAATGCGTTACATAAACTGTGTCATTTACTCTTAACGCAGCAACTCAAGAAGTTCCCAAATTTTTCAAAACTGTAGACAAATCTCATAATCAGGATACCATCCACCACCTCATTCTGATCCCCGTTTTCCTTGTTGTCAACTGTGTGTGTGTGTGTGTGCATATTCCGTTCTACAAAGTGATATCACGGGGTCATTTCCAACACAGTCAAAATACTGAATAGTTACATCACAAGGGTTCTTCATGCCATCCTTTTAGTGACAGAGACAGAGACAGAGAGAGAGACAGAGAGAGAGAGAATCTTTCAACCACTGGGTTACCTTCCAAATGTACACAAACAGCCAAGTCTGGGTGAGGCTGAAGCCAGGAGCCAGGAATTCCATCCCAGTCTCCCACATGAGTGGCACAGGCCCAGGGAATTGAGCCACCATCCACTGCCTTCCCAGGCGCATTAGCTGGGAGCTCGATCAGAAGAGGAGCAGCCCTCTGATACGTGGATGCCAGATTGCAAGCAGCAACTTAACCAGCTGCACCACAATGCAGGCCTTTGAAATGTTCTTTAAATATTTTGAAGACAGCAACATTTTCGGCCTCAAGTACTTTGCACAGAAAGTCATGAGTTCATTTTACAGGTGCAAGATCTGAGGCTCCAAGGAGTTACATTATTTGTTCAAGGTTAGACAGCCAGTAATTGTTGACGATTGTGTTTGAACTCAGATTTATCTATTGAACTCAGCTCTTTATCACTGTACTGTCCTCCTTTACATAGAATGACTGTTCCAGCATGTATTTGGCATTGTGTGATGCCTTCTCCCACTTATGTTGCACCGGGAGCTGTTTTGGTCCTTGAGTGCTCATTCAGTGCCTGGGATCTGGCTTTCTGGGATGGAGGACTGGAGATGGATATTTGCATGCAGGAAGTTTGTTGGGGGAGCAACACTTTTGAGTGGGTAATGGAAGCAGAAGTTTAAAAACCGTGACGAGGGCGGGCATCTGGCTCAGCAGTTAAAATGCTGCTTGCAATGCCCACATCCCATATTGGAACACCTGAGTTCGCGTCCAATTCCTCTCCCGAATCCAGCTTCCTGCTAAGGTACACCCTGGGAGGCAACAGGTGATGGCTTAAGTACTTGGGTCCCTGTCCCCTACATGAGAGTCCTATATTAAGGTCTGGGCTCCTGGCTCCGGCCTGGCCCAGTCTTGGCCATCACAGGCATTTGTGGAGTGAACCAGTAGATGGGAATTCTGTCTGTCTCTCTCCTTCTCTGCCTCTCAAAAATAAACAACAGCAAAAAGAGCAACAGAGGTCTCAGCTAATGCCACATGTGCTCTCAGCTGGGGTGGTCTTTTAGCCTCGTCTCACCCTGAGGCTTTTGACCCCAGCATCCAACAGGGGCCATGACATTAGGCAGGGTACCTCTAACTAAGGGCAACTCATGGGTGGAATGTTTGCCTCCCTGTGGAAAGGGGGAACCTGGACAGGGCACTCCAGCACCCACTACAGCCAGGCATTTTGGAGAGAGGAGAATATTCATTTACATTCTCCTATGTCTTTTCACTCATTGGCTTCTTTTTTTTTTTTTTTTTTTTTTTTTGACAGGCAGAGTGGACAGTGAGAGAGAGACAGAGAGAAAGGTCTTCCTTTGCCGTTGGTTCACACTCCAATGGCCGCCGCGGCCAGTGCGCTGCGGCCGGCGCACCGCACTGATCCAATGGCAGGAGCCAGGTACTTATCCTGGTCTCCCATGGTGTGCAGGGCCCAAGTACTTGGGCCATCCTCCACTGCAATCCCTGGCCACAGCAGAGAGCTGGCCTGGAAGAGGGGCAACCGGGACAGAATCCGGCGCCCCAACCGGGACTAGAACTCGGGGTGCCAGCGCCGCAAGGTGGAGGATTAGCCTATTGAGCCGCGGCGCCGGCCAACTCATTGGCTTCTATACAATGGCTAGACATATTTATCTCACCACCACCACCCCCCCCCCACGGGGCAACCTTTGTGTGCATTGGGTTAAGCCACCACTTGCAATGCCTGCATCCTATATCAGAATGCCATATTGAGTCCCGACTTCTTGCTAATGAGCCCAGGAAGGCAGCAGAAGATGGCCCAAGTGTTTGGGCCCCTTCTACCTATGTAGGAGACCTGGAAGGAGTTCCTGGCTCCTGGCTTTGGCCTGGCTCATTTAGGGAGTGAATCAGTAGATGGAAGGTGTCTATCTATCTATCTAATTTATCTCTCTTCCTCTCTGTCACTCTGCCTTTCTAAAATAAATAGGAAATAATTTGTTCAATCCCCATTTCAAACATTTCCTCTTCCCCAGAACTTAGACTTCCTATTTCATTCCAAAAAGAGTTGTTTGGAAGTAAGGAGAAAACGCACTGAGCATAGAGACAGAAGTTCAGGTTCTTGCCCCTTAGTTTACTAGCGATGTGTGACCTTGAACAAATTCCTTAATGTCTCGAAACCTGGTTTTCATATTCTAGAAGCAGATTTCTCAACCTTGGACCATTGGCATTTTGGGCAGGATAATTCTTTGTTGAGAGACCACACTACACTGAGCATGCAGGCTGCTTTGTAGACCTCCTGGCTCATAACCCCTGGATGGCAGGAGCCCTCCTTATGCCTTCGCCCCCATTTGGGACAATCTAAAATGTCTCCTGAGAAGCAAAACACTCCCAGCTGTGAGCCACAGTTGTAGCATCTAAGTATTGTCTTTCTTATGGAGTTACTGGGAGGGTTCCACAATACGATGGATCTGGATCGTGTGACTATTCAAATCCCAAACCATTCTGTACTCACACCCATGCATCTCTCCAATCCCATCCCTTGTCTCTGTCACTGTTCCAGAATCAGGGCAGGTGGAGCCTCTTCAGCTACCTGCGGGCTCTTACTGTTCACCAGCTGGTGTTTTGCCCTTGGACTGCTCTGTGGTAGTTCCCTGGTGGGGGGCACATAGAGATCTTGTGAGTCTGGAAGGCAGCAAATCTCAGGGGCTTCTCAGGACTTTCATTCCACAGCCATGTGAGTGTGGCCCATCAACATTCCCATAATGTGCAAGACTCCTTTTGTGTGCCCTGTGGGAGCCCCTGGTGTATAGCTGGTGCTTGCCGTCCTCAATTTCCCAATTATACTGTACACTGAGGGAGGAGGGCATAGGAGGGGACTTCAAAAAGTTTGTGGAAATTGGAATTAAAGGATAAGTTTATTTTGGTGCAGAAAATTTTTGAAATCTGTGCAGTTTTTCTTATAATACATATTTTCCATGAACTTTTGGACCTGCATATGCATAGATTTCCATTTTTTCCCACCAAAAATAAATGTATCTGTTAATTCCATTTTTCACAGACCTTTTGAAGTACACTCGTATTTCCCACCTTGTGCAAACATCCCGGTGCTCAGAATGGGAGGTAAATATGTTTGGCTCAGTCAAGAGGAAACTGAGGCAGGAGGATGAGAACTCACTTGGGTCTCGCTGCAGGCCAGAGATTCGCTTCTTCTGTGGAAGGAGGCTGTGTGATCAGACAGCCTTGGCTCCATCCTGATCCCAACACCTAGGATCTACCCGATTCTGGGAAAGCCACTGAAGTCCTCAGCGACTGTGCTGTCCTCAGTTATAGATTCTATTAAAAAAATACAACCGCATTTTTAAAAGTTCATGGAAAAATGAACTCATCATGAAATGTCATTGTCCATGAAGTTTTTGAGGTACTCTCGTATAGTTTAATATATAGGCTAGCAAAAGAAGTTCCAATTGTATCAACTTTTTTTACTTAAAAGAAAATCTCAAGAAAACATAGCTAAACATTCAGATTTGTTCAAACGTGGGTGGCAGACCCGTGGGAATTCTTGGTCATTTGCTGTGTGTTTTACACAGTTAAAAAATTGAATTCTCCCCTTTCTACTTGGTAACATGCAACAGAAACTTGCAAAGTACATCCTCTTTCAGGGAGGAATCCCTTTTTAGAAGGTGGATGGAAGAAGATGGTGCAGTAAGTAACCCAAAGGCTAAACACAAGCGAGTTTCTAGTCCAGCACTGAGGAGACTGAAGAGTGAGAAGTGAGCCCCTGAAGGCAGGAGCCCACCTGCATCCCCGCAGGGCTAGCCCAGAGCCTGGGATGGAACCCAGCCTCAGCACACGGCGGAAGAATAAGCCAATCCATGCACCAACTGTCAAACAGCAGGCACGTGTGCCACACGTCTTAGAACCATTTCCGCCAGAAATGTTTGACACTTACGCTTGACCCAGCTGGGAGTTACATTTTCAGATATCAATATTGTAATTTATATTCATCCAGGACAAAGTGCTTTCATGAACTTCCCTTCCTTGTTCGTTTCCTTTCTCCTAAGTGGGCTTCAGTGAAACTTTAAGGAGAGGTTGATCAGACCTTCACTGGGGCCTCCTCCTACAGGGGCTCCCCCTCTGCCTCTGCTGAGGTCTCCGCCCTCCATCCACCTGCCTCCTGCGTATCCTGGACCAAACTGTATTTCCCTCCATTATCATCTAATATTGCTTCTCCCTGTGTAGTTGCAACTTTAATCGAGTAATAATACAAATAAGATTTAATAGCCCTAGTGAACACTCACCGTGCGCCAGTCACTAGAGGGAGATGATGGGCGGTAACAGTAGCACTGGAAGCACCGAGGGGCCTCCCCTCCCCCACTTCGAACGGCCACCAAGCCCTAGTAATTCTGCCTCCTGGTAACAGCTGGCATTTTAAAAGTAGTTGAGGGGCAGGCATTTGGTGTAGTGATTAGGGTCCCACATGGGGTGCCCACATCTCATATCAGAGTGCTTGGTCTGGGTCCTGGCTCTGCTCCCCATTCTAGCTTCCTGCTGATGCACAGGCAACAGATGGTGGCTCAAGTACTTGAGCCCCTGCAGCCCTCATGGAAGACTTGGATTGAGTTCCCGGCTCCTGGATTCAGCCTTGCCCAGCCAGCCCTCACCATTGTTGGCATTTGGGAATTAAACCCAGGAAAGGGCGACCCGCCTCTGTCTCTGTCTCTGCGCCTTTACAATTTATAAAAAAATAACATTTTTTAAAAGTCACAATCTATCGATAGCCGGTGTCGCAGCTCACTAGGCTAATCCTCTGCCTTGTGGCGCCGGCACACCAGGTTCTAGTCCCGGTCGGGGCGCCGGATTCTGTCCCAGTTGCCCCTCTTCCAGGATAGCTCCCTGCTGTGGCCAGGGATTGCAGTGGAGGATGGCCCAAGTACTTGGGCGCTGCACCCCATGGGAGACCAGGATAAGTACCTGGCTCCTGCCTTCGGGTCAGCGCGGTGCGCCGGCCTCAGTACGCCAGCCACGGTGGCCATTGGAGGGTAAACCAATGGCAAAGGAAGACCTTTCTCTCTGTCTCTCTCTTTCTCACTGTCCACTCTGCCTGTCAAAAAAAAAAGTTACAATCTATTGAAATACAAAGAAAATATGCAAAAATGATAATAATAAATAAAAGTGCTTGAGTCTGTGCCATGAACCATTCTGAAGGCTGAGGACAAGTATGGAGGTAGAGGATCAGTAACCTCCCCATGGGGTGGAGAAAGAGAGAAGGTAAGGCATTAGCCCAAAGCCCGGGACTGGAGAGCACTAACTCCAGGATCCAACCACAGGCAGCCTGGCTAGGGAGCCCATGCACCTTGTCACCACCTGCACCTGTCCTGGGTAGAACTTCCTGCAGCTCTCTTCACTGACCCCTGCTCTGGCTTATTGTAGCTCATAGCATCTGACAACTGCTTCCTGTCTCTATTTTCAGTACTCGCCACCCCTCTCACCCTAATTTCTCCCTCTGTCCTGCCACCAGAATGGTGTAGGAGCAACAAAACTCGGATCATGTTCCTTTCATGGTGCGGAGTGGGGAGAGAAGAGACCTGGGACGGTCCCTAGGCACCTGCACATCAGCCCAGGCTCCCATGCAGGCATTGCAGTTTTCCCTGGGTTGGCTCCTGCCTCCTTGGCCTGGTCTGGTCCCTGGTGCTCTGCCACACCAGCCCCCTGCCACAGGCCCCCCACAGCATTCCTGTCCCATGCCTCATCCTGTCCCATTCACTGTGTCTTTATACCTGTGGCTTCTGCGAGAGCGAACTTCCTCTGTTCTCTGGCCGAGCACTCCCTTTTCTTCCCCCACCGTCCTACCCCCAGTCCCCTTCTGTGCCTCTTCCTCCTACCCACAGCAGTCACCCGGGTCACCTCATCAGAACCTCCCTGCTGCACGTCTTTGCCAAGAGCAGGTTAAGACTGTCCATCTTGCAGCATGAATCCGGGCTTGGAGATTAGTGAAGTGAGAATTGGTCAGGTTTAATGGCACAGATAATATTTTATTTTTATTTCGATTTTAATACACTATCAACATGCAATGAAGTAAGATATACGGCATCACTTGAGGGAGGAGCTGCCCTCCAACTTAGCTCCAGTTACCAATTTGGGACCCATTTTTGCAGTTATTTTTCTGCCAGTCTTGAAAATCTCAGAAAATTTTGGCTTCATCCAAATGATATATTAGGGAGGCTAAAGGTCACCTTAAACTTTGCACAAGAAATCAAAGAAGTGTTTGACCATGACACTGGGAAGTGTTCTCCCCAAAGATACAAGGAAGCCAGAAAAGAATGAAAACTTCTTTCTTCTGACAATGAACTTTGGTCTTTCTGTGGTGGCACCCAAGATACCAAATTCAACCCCAGAAGATTGCAAACCATTATGCTTAGTGAAATCAGGCAGTCCCAAAAAAGACAAATATATGTTTTCTCTGATCTGGGGTAACTAATAGAGAAGCTAAAAGGTAGGAGATTCGATGATTGTTTACTTTGTTTCAACTGTTGAGGAATAATGTTTTTCTTGTTTTTCATACTATTTATTGAACTCTTTTCTTAGTGTAGGGTTAATGTTAGGAGTATAAAGTAACTGAAAATAGATCTTTGTAAAAATTGAGAGTGGGACTAGGAGAGGGCAGAGGAAGAAGGGAGGGAGTTTGGGAAGGGTAGGATCACTATATTCCTAAGTCTGTATATATGAACTTTGTATACCTTAAATAAAATAAAGAACCAAGTTATTTATCTGCACCTGCGCTTCCATTCCACCTGGCACCCAGGGGCCATACCTGATTCATCTTGGTGTCTCTGTCACCCCGCACACTGCCTGACACAGAGGGAGCTGAGAGGCTGGATGAGTAAGGACAACAGTGAACACATGTTGAGTGTATCCAGTGGGCCAGATGCCATCTGAGTGTCCTGTGTGCACAGCCTGTGACATTTACTATTCTGTGGCACCCTATGGTGCTGTTACAGGTTGATCCTGGTTTCCCTCAAAATTCATGAATTGTGGTCTAACCCCCGGTGTCTCAGAATGTGACTGATTAGGCAATAGGGTCCCTGCAGATGGAACTGGTGAGGGCAGGATCACACCGGAGCATGGTGGGCCCTTCTTCCAGCGGGAACTGCTGTCCCTATAAGCAGCAGAAGTTGGGCTACAGTCACATGGGAGAACAGTGTGTGAGGATGAAGGCAGAGACGTGGGTGACGCAGCAGGAACCAAGGGACACCAAGGAGGGAGACATGGGGCAGACTCTCCCCCACCACCTGCACAAGGGCCCAACCCTGCCATCACCTGGGTTTCGGACTGCAGACTCCAGAGCTGGGAGAGAACCCCTTTCTGCTTTGAGGACACTCGCTGTGGTACTTCGTGACAGCCATGCTGGGGAACAAGTGGGTCCTGTTAGCCCCACTTGAAAGTCAATCAGTGTCATTTTCTCACCCCTGAGTAAAACAAGGGTTTGCATACTGTACCAACTCATTCAGCTCCCCCTCCCCGTCTTCTGTATGGTTTTTTTTATTTGGTGGCAATTTTATTTCATTTTTTATATTTGAGACTTGTGGAAAGTAAATTAATTAAATTTCCAATTTGCCTGCTCACCATTATTTCTTGCCACTTTTGTCTGGATCCACTTTTCAAAGGGTTCATAAACTGAACTCTCAGGGGCAGGCTTTGTGGTGCAGCAGGGTAAGTTGTTGCCTGGGATACCTGCCTCCCAGGTCAGAGAGCTGGTGGAGTCCTGGCTGCTCCAATTCCTATCCAGCTTCCCGCTAATGCATCCTGGGAGACAGGAGATGATGGGTCAAGTGCATGGGTCCCTGCCACCCTCACGGGAGACCTGGCTGGAGTTCCAGGCTCCTGGCTGTGCTCCGTGTGAGCATTTGGGGGTGCCAGCAGTAGAAGATCTCTGTCTCTATGTCTCTGTCACTCTTCCTTTCAAACAGATGAAAATAAACATTTTTTTAAATAGTAAACTTTCTTAGAATTTTATGACTAAGAGTCTTTATCTTATATTCATTCTTGAATGATGATTTAGCTGGGTATAAGACACTTTCTTTTTTTCTCCCCTCAGCATTTTTGAATTATTTCAAGAAGAATCTGCTGTCAGGCTAGCTGCCATGGTATGGAAGGTAATCAATTCCTTCTCTCTGGGGGATTTTAACCCTTTTCCTTCTTTTTGTTCTAAAGTTTCTCTAGGATGCATCTAGATGTGGTATTACCACAGTGGGCATGTCACAACTCACCAAGTTCCAATATATAGCATGCACCTCACAGAGTGGCCGTGAGAATTAAGCAAAACAATGGCTCTGAACTTTGTGACAACAGAAATGGCAGATAATGTGAAATTTAGGGAGACTTGAAAGAAACATTATTGATCTTTGAGAGAAGTGCTTCATAGAGCACAACCAGCTATTTCTCTCCAAGCCACAATTTATTGATTAAGTGAACAATTAATGAGATATTGATTAATGAGACCTATATATAGGTCATATAATATGTACCAACCACTGTAAGTCTGATCTAATATGGCAATGTTGGGGTCTCAGCCATCGACCAACCCCTACAGTGCATTCTAGGTACCCCAGGAGTGGATTCTGTGCTTGTGGGGGACTCCGCTTCCACTCTGATGCTGTCTTCCCAGCCAATCCTTACTCTCCCTCAATCAGGATCTGGGATCTCTCCATTCACCCCAGTGCTAAGGCCTTCTGTCAGCCCTGCCCAGCTCTCCTGGGGAACTGGGCATGAATGGGAAAACACGGCAGTAATTTAAGGGGGAAGGATAAACATGCATTAATGAACTCCTGAAAGGTATAAGCTGATTGAAAAGATAAAAACCAGGAATGGGGACAAAATCTACAGCTCCCCCGCCCTTCTCGCATACCCATGCACAATGTTTATAAATTAGGCTCTCACCTAACATAGCCATCGCTGGCTTCCTAGAGGAACACATCAAATTATACAAAAGGTCACTGAATGTAAAATACTAGACTGACTGTTATGGGATCACTGTTAATCTTCTTCATCACCTCAAACATTGAAGAAAAATATATATTGAAATAAAGTGGAGTAACTAATGAGAGTTTTTGGATTATACTGCTGAAGTCAGGATATATTTTTTTTATCCTAAATACTTGACACTTGCTAGAAATTCCATCCAATTACCCAGGACGTTTAGGGGAGGAACAGCCATCCTGAATTTTTTATAGACAGCCAGCTTTAGGAGGGAAGGGAAAAAATGAAACAAAATGTGAACGTGTTTGTCAAGGTGTGCGGACCATGGAGAGAGGGAGGAAGGGGGAGAGAGAAGCCCCGTGGCTTTTCCTTTGTCTCCACTCCTGCTCAACTCCTCCATCCCATCTGCTCCTCCATGCCTTATCACACCAGGTGGAGTCGGGCACAAGTTGTCTAATCTGAGGCTACAGAAGACACGTAGTAGATGGGACCCTCACAGCTGGATGTGCCAAGAGGAAAGATGCAGGTTGTTATTATTAGCATTACCCTTGTTATTATTATAAAAGCCTTGGGACAGGCTGAGGTGTCCTTGTGAGAAATGACGAGCCCCAGTTCGGTCAGGCTGCAAGGCTGATGTGAAGCTGACCAGGGGGTTCTCAGACATGGAAGGGCTTTGACGTCAGCCCAGGGCCCCACCCCACCCCGCCCCCGGGCTGCAGCTGCCTGCTGGGCACGTGAACATCTGAGTGAGGGAGACGGTCTGGCCGCCTCTGGGGGTAGCGCTTTCAGGCCTCTGTCAGCAGGTGCACTCTGACCTCACTGGGGAAGCAGCGCTGTGAACGGCAGGTGCCCCCTGGGCTGCTCCCACAGCTGCCGCCCTCTCCTTTTCTCCTCTCTCCCAACCCCTCTGCGTCTGCCCCCTGCTCCGATTTTCTCTGCCTGCTCCATCTTTCCCAGGTGACTCACCCTCATCCACTTTTTTCCTTCTGTTTATCTGAGCTAATTCTGGGTTTTCCTTATCCCTGACAACTGCACAGGTGTTTGTGGAGGCTCCTGGGCTCTGAGTGCTGGGGATGCTATACGCACAGGCTCTGTAGGCGGTGGCTGCCCCAGCCTCCACACTGGAACTGATGACCCGAGAAGGAAGGGAGCTGGTCTGCGTGTTCTTCTCCATGTCCCCGCCTCCTGAAGCAGTGCCTGACGCAGGCCGTAAGTGCCAGTTTGTAGAAGGAAGAAGAAAGAAGGAAACCACTGGATCCTTTCCCAAGCCACCCTGGACTTGTCTTGAGCCTTTCCTACCTCCCCTCAGCCAACGCTTCCTCCTCCTCCTCCTGACTTCAGGGCTGCCTCTTCTAGGAAGCTTTCCCTGACTGCAGACACTCCCATAACACCCCGCACACCTCTCCAGCACGGGCTTCCACACTTACCAGGCTGCGGTGTGTCATGGTACATGCTCTCCCCAATCCCACGTCCTGGCGCACGCTGAAAATCCCTTGGGCAAAGAGCTTTCTAGGTTGGTTTTGAGGTTGCAATAAGAGCTCAGTAAACGGTTATTGAACGATTGCAGCCTGCTCATGTCTGGCTGATACTTAATGTTTTTGCCACTTCCTTGGCCCTCCTCACAGCTGCCTTTCTAACCCAAGATGATGAAGATTTTAAGATACTACTAAGGATCCCTGCATCCCATATCAAAGTACCTCTCAATGCCGGCTTCCTGCTAGTGTGTACCCAGCAGCTGACAGCTCAGGTACTTGGATTCCTGCCACCCGTGTGGGAGACCCAGGTAGAGCTCCTGGCTCCCAGCTTCAGCCTGGCCCAGGCCCAGCTGTTGTGGGCATCTGGGGAGTGAACCAGCAGATGGCAGATCTCTCTGTCTATCTGTCGGCCTGTCTCTCTTTGTCTCTCTGCCTTTCAAATATAAAATGAATGTAAAAATCTAAAACATTATTTGCATAGAAAAAAATCTGGAAAGGTATAGAGAGAACTTCAAAAAGTTCATGGAAAGTGAAATTAAAAAGTTTATGCTGGTGCAAAGAATTTGTTTTTCATAATATGCATTGCCCATGAACTTTTTGAAAGTCTTCATATAACCAAGTAAAAGTGGGTTTCTCAGAGTGATGAGAACATATCTGATTTTTTTACTCTTTTTATTTGTATTTTTTAAGAGACATCATTCATTTGAAAGGTAGAGTTACAGAGAGAGAGAGGGACAGATGAGAGAGAGAGGTCTTCCATCCTCTGGTTCACTCCCCAAATGGTCGCAACAGCCAGGGCTGGGCCAGGCTGAAGCCAAGAGCCAGGACCTTCATTCAGGTCTCCCCCATAGGTGGAGGGGCCCAAGCACTTGGGCCATCTCCCATTGCTTTCCAAGGCACATTGGCAGGGAGCTAAATCAGAAGTGGAGCAGCCAGGACTAGAACCAGCGCCCATATGAGGTGCCAGCATCGCAGGAGGAGGTTTCACCTGTTACACCACAGCGCAACCCCATCTGTGTTTTCCTACTTGATTTTTTCAACAAAAAGGAGTTACTCATGCAATTATTGCTTTAAGCCATAAGAAAATTATTTGAATACTCTACATAAACAAAAACTACTCAAAGTCAAATAGGCTTGAAAAAAAATCTCCATACAGAGTAGGGAGCATTTTAGACCTGAGATGTGGAGGGAGAGACTTGATCTTAAATATCCATCTCCAGGGTGAGTGTGACTTCCCAGTGCCCCGAGAGACTGTGGCGGGATTGTTACCCTGGCGACAGGTGTGGGTAGCACAAGAAACCAGGGTCTCCTCTCCATTCCATGACTGCGTGGACACGCCTGGGGCTCCCATGCACGCTCTCAGGGAGGGTCCTGTGACATCGCGTCTGCACTGTACTGAACTCCATCACTTGTAGAAAATGTGGAACGAAATAGGGATATTACACCAGATGAGATTATGGAGAATCCTAATTGATACCAAAGTAATTCTTACGAGAGTGGACTATAAAACCTTCAGTGCCATTCTAACTAATCACCCTGTGGCATTCGGAGCAAATGCAGGTTAATGGTGGCGATCTTAATTTCTTTATTAATTGAATTAAGTGTACAAGCCGACCGTCCAAGCCCACATCGGCATTCGTCAGGTGGAAAATGAACGGCTGGAGCACTCAGCCCCTTGGCCTTTGCCAGAGCCTTGAACTCTCCCATCCACCAGTCATGGACTAAGGGACATCTCCACACGGGTGGTCAGAGCCCAGAGACAACACGCAATGAAGCTGTCAGTGAGAGCCGGGCTGGGACAGTGACAGGGTGGGTCCCGGGCCCAGCAAGGGCTCCACAGGCAAAGGCTACTCCAGCGGCCTCACCTTCTGCTCTTGGCCTCCTTTTTAGTAAATGAGCTCTCTTCTTTCTTTGACTTTTTATTGATTTGAAAGGGAAAGAGGGAGAAACCTTCCATCTACTGGTTCATTCCCCTAAATGCCCACAACATCCAGGGCTAAAGTCAGGAGCCTGGAACTCCATTCGGGTCTCCCACGTGGTGGCAGGGTCACAGTACAAGAGCCACCACCTCCTGGGGCACACTAATTAGCAGGCAGCTGGGGTCCGAAGCAGAGCCAGGACTTGAGCCCAGCTACTCCAAGGTGGGATGTGGGCATCCCTAGCGATGTCTTTTTTTTTTTTTTTTTTTTTAAGATTTATTTATTAGGCCGGCACCGTGGCTCACTAGGCTAATCCTCCTTTTGCGGCGCCGGCACACGGGGTTCTAGTCCCAGTCGGGGCGCCGGATTCTGTCCCAGTTGCCCCTCTTCCAGGCCAGCTCTCTGCTGTGGCCAGGGAGTGCAATGGAGGATGGCCCAAGTGCTTGGGCCCTACACCCCATGGGAGACCAGGATAAGTACCTGGCTCCTGCCATCGGATCAGCGCGGTGCACCAGCCGCAGCACACCAGCCGTGGTGGCCATTGGAGGGTGAAAAATGGCAAAGGAAGACCTTTCTCTCTATCTCTCTATCTCACTGTCCACTCTGCCTGTCAAAAAATAAAAAAATAAAAAAATAAAGATTTATTTATTTGAAAGTCAGAGTTACACAGAGAAAGAGAGGCAGAGAGAGAGAGAGGTCCTCTATCTGCTGGTTCACTGCGTCATTTTGAAGCCAGAAGCCAGGAGCTTCCTCTGGGTCTCCCTTTCAGGTGCAGGGGCCCAAGGACTTGGGCCATCTTCTACTGCTTTCCCAGGCCATAGCAGAGAGCCAGATTGGAAGTGGAGCAGCCAGGTCTTGAACCGGCACACATATGGGTTGCCGGCACTGCAGGCAGCGCCTTTACCCCACTACATCACAGTGCCAGCCCGTTAAAATTTTATGTGAGTATTGTCTTTGTAAGGCCCAACCTATTGAGCCACTACAAACTTAATTTAAATAATCAAATGAGCTTGTTAGTCATTTAGCCAGGTCCAGAGGGATCTGGCCATTGAACAGACCAGCATTGACGGGGAATAAAGGGAAGCATGTTTGGGAAATGCTGAAGTGTGGACCCTCCCAGGGAAGACTCTTCTGAGTGTTATCGTGAGAATGCTTGGGGCCAGATCAATGACCTTGAATATTGGCTATAAAAGGAATTAAAGAGGAAGAAGAGGCAGGAGAAGAGGTGCACGCCATCTCCAAGGTTCAGCACGGCCTGGAAGAGCTATTCCCACAGCCTTCCTAAAACTGCTGAATCCTCACGTGAGGTCACCCAACAGACAGCGCCACTGCTAACTGGAGTCTAGGGGTTACTGACCCAGAACAACAGGCAAGAGAGCAGGCAATAACCATTGTTTTTTTTAAAAGATTTATTTTTTTGAGAAGCAGAGTTAGAAATAGAGAGAGGGAGACACAGAGAGACAGAGAGAGATCATCCATCCTCTGGTTCACTCCCCAAATGGCCATATGGCTGGAGCTGGGCCATTCCAAAGCCAGGAGCCAAGAAGCTTCCTCTGGGTCTCCCATGTGAGTGCTGGGGCCCAAGCACTTGGATCTTCCTCCACTGCCCTCCCAGACCATTAGCAGGGAGCAGGACTGGAAATGGAGCAGCCGGGACTCAGACCAGCACCCATATGTAGACTTAACCTGTAACACCACAGTGCAGGCCCCAATAACCTGTTAAGAGCCTCTGACCTCAGCTAACACCAGTATTCCCCTTGCAGTCCGTGCTCCCGCCACCCTCCTGCACATACTGCCCCTCTACTGGGAAAGCCCTTCTGCTGCGCCCCCACTTTACTCCCGTCTTCACCCCTGCACCCAGCCTAAATGTCCCTTCTCAAAGAGGCCTGCCCTACCTATCTCTCTTGTCTAAACGCTGTTCTCCTTATTCCAGCTTTCTCCATTGCTCTATTCTTTTCCTTCAGAGAACTTTCGGCAATTTGCAAGCAGGTGTTTATTTCTTTATTAGTCTGATGCATGCACATTCCCCTAGATGAAAAATTTTATGAGTGCCCACTCAGAGAAAGTTCTTAACAAATACCCATTCGGTGAATCGCTGTCAGGCACTGTGCACTCTATCTCAGAAATGGAAGCTTTTTTACGTCATTGTGACTCCCTAGAGTTTTCAGGGTTTATAGATGGGTAAAGGGAGTTCGGAGTTCTTTCCTCTTTTGGAAGCCCCCCTCCATGCTGCTCTGGCTGCAGGTCTTTGACTCTAATAAATCCTGCTTTTAAATCTCTCTGCTTTTCCACTTGGAAATTCTTCTTCCATGGGAGACAAAGCAGCGCTGTGATGCAGTAGGCTAGGCTAAGCCAACGCCTGTGGCGCCGGCACCCCATATGGGCGCCAGTTCGAATCCCTGCTGCTCCTCTTCCGATCCAGCTCTCTGCTATGGCCTGGAAAAGCAGTAGAGGATGGCCCAAGTGCTTGGGATCCTGCACCCATGAGACCTTGGATGAAGCTCCTGGCTCCTGGCTTTGGATCCACTCAGTTCTGGCCGTTGAGGCCATTTGGGGAGTGAACAGCACATGGAAGATCTTTCTTTCTGTCTCTCCCTCTCACTGTCTGTAACTCTACCTCTTAAATAAACAAATAAAATCTTCTGAAATAAAATAAAAAGAAAGTAAGGGGGCTCACAATTCCAGAGGGATCACTGTTAGAACCTGGGATTGTGCAGTGTCTACCCTGCACAGTTGCGTGCGTCAGCCCTACCCAGAAGCTCTTTGTTCTAAACCAGTTAGGAAGGGTGCTGTCTCCAAAGGAAGAGCATCTCTCTGATCCTCTGCCCACTTTTGTGACAACCATGGCTGGAGGGGTTAATAATGAACAGGAAGTCTAATTAGCTTCACCCATCACATCAGTCCTGGAGCTAAATTCTTGTTCCTTATGAGCCCAAGAATGGATTATTCTGTTTATATATCATGTTAATAATTAATTGATTGGTTAATCAATTCTCTAGGTCCTATAAGGTTGTCATGTCCTCCTGTGTCCCTCTAAGTTGTCCTGGGCAGGGTCAGTGGGCTGTACTCACATACACATCATGCAAACCTGACTCTTTAAATGAAGGGCCGTTTGAAAACAAGGCAAGCTCAAGCCTTCTGAGTGCCCTGACGTTTTACGATGAGGCTGCTCGCCTCATACTTGTTGAGAATAGTTTTTAACGCTAGTTGGATATGGATTGAAAGCCTAGAGCAGGGCCTGGTTCTACCAAGATGGTGGAAGGCTGTGTCTTTGAGGAGCTCTCAGTCAAGTGGGAGGGAGACAAGGCAGGCTCTCAGAAAAGGAAGGAAGGAGAGAGGGCAAGGAGTGGGGGTCAGGACAGGACTCTGGGCAGAGGCTCGAGCCCGTGGGAAATGGGCGCTGTGCTTTCAGACTCGGAGTAAGGGAGTAGCCAGGCTAGCAAAGAAACCATGCTCTGTTTTGTGTGGGTGCTTGCAGAAGCATCACCGCAGTGTAATATTTTTATGAGACAGGAGATCCTCGGGATTGAGAATTTTTACCCAAGATATGAACCAGCTTACTCTTGCCATTGCTTGGGTTCTGGCGCCCTTACCTCTAACCCTAACCCACCCCCAATGTTACCTCTCACTTGGCAAGATAGAGCACAGAGGCCGGTTTTCAAGACATGCCAAATATTCCTTTCCCATCAGGTCTGAAAACTGTCTTTGACACGCTGACCAAGCAGCAGTTGGCCTGGCTGTCAGGCCTCACAGCTCAGATCAAGGGGCTGGACTCAGCTGCTCCCTGCAGTCATGTGTGATGTATCTTTTTAAAGATGTAACCATTTATTTATTTGAAAGAGTGGGGGGGGGGGGGGAGATGGAGAAAGAGGGAGAGATCTTCCACATGCTGTCTCACTCCCTAAATGGCCACAACTGCCAGGTTTGAGCTAGGCCAAAGTCAGGAGCCAGGAACTCCATCCTGGTCATCCACATAGGTGGCAGGGCCGAAGTATCTGCTGCCCCCCCAGGCACATTAGCAGGAAGCTGGCTTTGGACACAGTAGTCTGCCAGGACTTGAGCCAACACTCCTTTATGGGATGTCGGCATTACAAGCGGTGGCTTAACCCATCACACCACACCACCAGTCCACATGTGGTTTTTAAAGCACACACATGCCCAATCTACTAGCGCTAAACTTTGGTGCAGTTTAAACTCTACTCTTAAGTAAATACCCCAAAAATGTAAAGATCCACCGAAAGACACAAGAAGTTCATGGCATCACTATTTACAATAGTCCTGTAAGAAACCTCCCAAATGCCCAACAGCAGCTGAATGAGTGACTAAAACGTGGTATATATTCATATAGCAGAATAGTATGCAGCACCAAAAAGGAATGAACGAAAGCTACACCTAACCAGTCGATGAAGATCTCTCTCTCTCTCGCCTTTCAAATAGATAAATATCTTTCAATTTCTTGCATTTAAGCCCCTTGCCTGAATCCTAAGACAATTTACTCCTTGCTTTTGTGCTAATTTTTCTAAAAATAGCCACTATAATAATGTGCACACAGGCATTCCCAGGCTACAAAAGTGAACGGAGGCTGGAAAGGCATTCCCTGGGATTCTCGGGGTCAGTACTTGATTAGCAGAAGTCTTTGCCCTCTGGAACCTCAAGGATCTCTACTGGAATTAATGTATTGAGGCAGTCCTCAAGTGCTTATTAAACACCTACAATCATAAAAGCTAACAATTACTTTTATTAAGCACAGCCCTGGACAGGACACAGCTCCATGCCTTTTGCACGTGTCCTAGCATTTAAATACAGCAAAGGTTTAAGTGCAAAGACTCAGGAACCAGCCTACTGGTGCTAAAACCCAGGCTTGGCAATTTAGTTGCAAGGCTTTGGGAAAGTTACTCTTTTGCCTCTCTATGACTCAATTTCTCATCAGTAGATTGGGAATAATAATAACGATGTTTTTTTAGAGTTGTATTTATTTATTTAAGAGAGAGAAAGAGACTGAGAGAAAGCTCTCACCCACTTGGTTCACTCCCCAAATGGGAGCTAAGCACTCAATCCAGTTTTCCCACATAAGTAGCAGGAACCCAATTACTTTAACTGTGTCTGTTGCCTTCCAGAGTCCAAGTTAGCAGGAAGCTGGAGTCAGAAGCCAGAGGTGGGTGTCAAATCCAGATACTCTGATGTGGAACTCGGGTGTCTTAGCTGCTAGGCCAAAGGCTTTTTCTCCCCTGTGATACCGATTCATGAAGTTGGAGCGGGTGGTAAAAGATGTTCAGCACCTGTAAATGTGCCACTTACTATATGCCAAGTGCTACATATGCATTAGCTCTTAATTTTTCACGGAAGTCCTAGGTGAAGACTCCTATAATAATGCTAATTTCAGAGTTAAAGAAGTCATACAGCTTGCCCAAGGTCATAGAGCTAACGCACAGCACAGTCAGGATTCCATGTAGGCACCTGGACACTTTGTCAAGATGCTCTCTTCTGTGCTGCCACCCTCGGTCCGTGCCTTGGTAGACAGAGGGATTAGCTCAGGCAAAGATTCTGCTGAGAGATCTTGCAGGAGCCCGGAGAACAGGAGTATTTCATGAGCCAACTCACAATGACAAGCCCCGCCTCCTGTAAGCGAGAAGGGTGGCTCTGCCCAATCAGACTTCATCTTGCAAGGTGCTGTAGAATGGAACGGGTAACCTTTTTTGCTCCCTGAAGTTAAAAATACCTTTTAAAAATGAGTTTGTCGTGTCTTATTGCATAAGGCTGAGCAGTATTTATAGAACATGGAAATGAATATGAAAACTTGTATTTTGATTCATGGCACCTTCGAAGTGGTGCTTTCATTAAGAACTCCGACTTGAAATTTTCTTCCCAAATTATTGGAATTTTTACTAAACTTTACAAATATATTTCTCAGTAGGGCTGGGGACTGGAAAATAAGGGGAACACACTTTCCTAAACACGCTAAGGTGGCCAGTTTCTGCCAGAGCAAATATTTGATATATTTTGCATGTCAGCCCAAAAGCTGCCATCAGGGAACCGACTATATGGAGTAGTTTGGACCCTAATATTCAGCACTGTTCATTAGAAAGGTAAAAGATTATATCTGTCTTGAGTCAATCGTAAATAAAAGATTTTATTGAAACAATGTAAAAAGCAAAAATGAGGTACTAGCCATTAATAGGCAAAACTGTGTACATACCATTTTTGTTATACTGATTCAAAAATTCAGGTTAGCAAGCACATGGTGTGTATCTCCCACACATTCATACAAAGGGTTACTCTGCTTCTGTGGGTTTTTAAAGGATGCTTACATCCTATCAGGGAATATCTGAGTGGTCTTCAAAAAAGTTCATGGAAAATGCGTGGATTTCAAAAATTGTTTGCACACACACAAAAAAAATCTTGCAATGCCATTTTCCACAAACATTTTTGAAGTATCCTTGTATTCCCAAATGTTGCCAAGTAATAAGGTGGCTGATTCTGTTTCTCAGATGATTAGATTTCTCTCACTTTTTAATACATTGCTTAAAAACAAACCTGCCTTTGCAGGCGTCCTGTTGCCTAAAAGACTCCTTGTTGAGCACAGAGAAAGGTTTCTTGCTGCTCAGATTTCCCCCATTCTTTGCTTTAGGCAAACACTGCAGGCTTTCAGCAGCTGCCCACGATATCACTCTAAAACCCCTTAAGGCAGTTTGAAAGGCCTCCAAAAAAGCATGACATTCAATCACCGTCCAGTAAGGAAAGTTTTAATGAATAAACTTAGTAAATTAGAAAGCACTGCGGCGGAGTGATTAACTCTCATTTGTGCATTAGTGTTGAAATTAATTAAAATGTTTAAGCCATAGGAGGCAGGCTACCTCGTCAGGACCTGGCTCTGCCCTCAGCGCCCGTCTGGGTGCAGGAGTGATTCATCTCACACAGATGAGAGGGAGATAAAAGGCAAAGAAGAGTCAGGACAAATGTGTTTTCAATGGTGCTTAGCAGCAGGGACACCATGGGGACTTGAGAGCCACGCCACTGGAGTGTGACATCATAATATGCTATGTACATTGTGGAATGGAGTGAAAAGGACTCCCAACTTCCAGCCCTGCCCTCTCTCCCTTGGGTTGGGTGCTGTGTGTGTTCATTTCTCTGCCAGACAGGATGCTTTAAGATCAGTTGCCAATTAGTCCCGTTTCCCTGGCTTGTTTTAAACCTGCTTGCCAGCATTCCCGAGTAAGCAGTGACGTGAAAAGGTAGGCTTTGTGCCCTGGTGGATTTTCCCCAAGATCAGCTCCATAGAATATATGAAAATATAATGGCCTAACAGGCTCTCAGACACACAACAACGGATTTATTGTTAAATTCCCCAGACAATGTGCAGAGCAGAAACCATCTTTTCAAGAAACCCCAAATATTCTGTTCCCATTAGGATTTTAAATATCTTGTAAGCTCGATTTCTTTCCAGAACTATGGGTCTGTGGATCTTCTTATAGAAACCCATTACCATGCGGCTGTTTAACAAATCCATGCCTGCTTGAAATTATAAATGACAGCCCATTTCACAAAAAGGAAAGTCCTCTTGGACGGAAAAACAATCTCAGTGGGTTGTCCTTGGGTAACAAATGGACTTGCGTCGGGCCTGGCGCTGTGTAGGATCCAAGCGGAGTGCAGCCAGGGCCTGCTCTTCCTCCTTCGGGAGGTGCCAGTTAAGGGATTTGCAGAATTCAGTGACCGCCTGCAAGTCTGAATTCTTTCTACTGGCAGAAAATCACCATGATTTGCTATGGATCTACATTTATAACTTTAAAAACTGTCCGTCTTCCTTATTTTTTCTCTATAGATTTCTTGTCAGCCACAATGGCAGAGGTCACAGCCAGAGTGTCCCTTTGGTGCCCATTAACTATAACCAGCAAACTTGTTCACTATTGATCCGCGGTGTCTAAGTATCTATTATGGTGGATATAAAAGGTGGCTTCACATCTTTCTAAACAGATAATTCATAAAGGCCAAGGGGTCATGGCGTATGATCTATTATTCTCTCTCCCCGTATCTGGGACTGAATTGAGAGAGAGAGGAGATGAGGGGAGGTGCTGAGGGTCAGGAATGTTGGACTAGAGAGGTGGAAAGTTGTGTGTCAACTGGACACATTAACATCCATCTGAATAATAAAAGGCATTAATAATATTTGCTCATGACCTCATTATCGATTAATTCAACTCAGAAGCAGAGGTTCCTCTTGCGAATGTAGACAGGGCTGATTTTTTTTTTTTTTTTAACCACCGAAGTTCAGTTGAGGTTGAACTCTAAAATGGAAGTCAGCTGAAGACAATAAAACATATTCTGGTGACCATTTACTGGGTCCTGGTTTTGATACATTTTGCAGGTAATATATATCATCACCAGGGCAAAGCAACTGTTGGTAGACAGAAGTTTCAACATGAAGTGTTAGGATCTGTTGGTCCTGGCCGGGCTCAGCACACCACCACCTTCCTTCAGGACTGTTGGATTCACCCTATTATTTAACCACCCCTAGGTTTATATGGAACAGTCAGCACTGTACCACAGAGGCCAACACTGGTGTTCCCCACAGTCCCGTCCTAAAGTATGGCATCCCATTAGAACATAGGTGATGATAAGTGAGCCTGGCTCGCAAGGCAGCTGGCACTGGGCTCATTTCCTGCCATGTGTGGCCCTCCACGCCCTGGTGAAGGTGAGCCAGTGTGCTTTCTCAACACCACCCTCTGGAGGAAAGCAATGGAGGTGAAGCCCGCTGAGTGGGCAGAGTCACAATGCCATGTTTCGGGGGTCTGAATGCGTCCCTCAAACTCTGGACAGGAAAACGCAACAGAACACTGAAACCAGGAAAACAAAGGAAACGCCACCAGCAACACACCGAATCCTCGTCCTGCAGATGAGAGAGCCGTCTCCGAACACACAACCCGCGGGCACGCGGCGAGGTTCACTCCCGCCCGATTTCCCGGCCTTCCGCGCCAGACTTCATGATGGCCTCTTTTGGTGTTCACCTATGGAGGCCGAGGCGGTGACACAAGATTTCCGAGATCAACAGTCATCCGCTGGCGTTGTTTCTGTTTCCAAATGTTAGCCAGCCCCTCCCCTGGCTGGGTAGACCACCTACGGCTCCCGGCTCACGTGGGAGCCGGCAGCAAGGGGCTGTCTAGCTAAAAGGGACAACTGAAGAAAGGCTCCAGGGCAGGCTTGGGCGAATGCGGGGCGGGAGCTGCGGGATTGCTGCTCCCCTGTCCCCTAGCAGAGCGCCAGTCATCTCTAGCCTTTGCCAGCTCCATAACTGTGCACATAAAAACCTCCCAAAAGGAACTCAAGAATGGGTGCCCCGGAAGCACCCACTCCCAGTTCATAGTCTGAGCCCGGGAAGAGCTTTTCTTCTGTATGTGAAACCCAACCAGGATTTGGAGGGGCTTTCCCTTCATGCCTGTGGGTCCTGACCTTTTTGTGGATTAAGAACACATCGGAGACACTAACAACAACTGCAATTCTTACTGAGAAAAACCCTGATACACACAAAAGTTTGCACCTAATTTAGGGATTTGTAACTTTCCTGGGGCTGTCACAGCTTAAGAACCCATTCTAAAGAGGGTCTTTTATTTATTTATTTTTTAACAGTTGAGCACTGATGGACTCTTCCTGGCCTTCTTTCTTCAACTCAATAATGAATGAAACTTAGCAATGAGCCAGCCATTGTAAACTTCACACACCAAATAACACTGTCTTTAATAATAATAACAGCCAAGTGTCATCTTCTGGTCTCTGTGGACATCTCTATTCTTTGTAATAATTTTTATTTTTATTTAATGTTTGGAGATGTTGTAAAAAGTGACTACTGCTTCAAAATGTGACCTCTGTGAGGTTTAAAACCTACTGAATCAGATGAGATATGAAAGCGTTCAATATAATGTATGACTTAAAGCTATGTTTTTTAAACTTTAATAGGAAATGTCTGACTCTTAGATCACTGTTTCTGAAGCATGACAGACAGAAACATGTCTTTTAAAAAGGCTGATTTAGATACCAAACAGAGACCCAGCTGGTGGGAATGATGCCTTTCCTCTTTACCGCTTGCAAGCCTGAGCCTTTCGCTGCCTTTGAGTTGACCACAGATCCAACAGTATTTTAACAATTACTCCTCATCCTACTTCTCCCCAAAGATCCTTCTGTTATCATGTTGGGCAGTGGGCTACCTGGGCTTTGTTCTCTAAGGCTGCTCTTCCGAAAGGACGGATGGGTGCACACTCCCACGTGGCTGTGTGGTCACTTAGGTGGCATCCATTCCCTTCTTCCTCGGTCCGGGCAGAACAACATTTTCATCTGGGAACCCACCACTCTTCTACCCAAGCTGTGTAATTGAGAGGAAACTGACGCTCACTGGGATGAACCAATCACGGCAACCCTACGTACACTCTTGCCTGGGATTGGTTAAAGTATCCTGGCTCCAGCCAAGTATTGCTTAATTGGCCATGGTAATTGGTCCAAAGATGGGAATTTGACCTAAATGGGTCTCACTCAACACATCATGAGGAATAGCAATTCAGTGGAGACTCTCCCCCCTCTCCCAGTACTGTGTTACCCCAAAGGCTATTAGCAACTGTGTTGCTACCACCACGGAGGTTAGCCAGAGGACAAAGCTAAAACAGCGCCCAAATTCCAGACTATAATCTGGCTATTGGAGAGTGAGAGTACCAAATGGGAATCTTCAGAAGGAATGCAGGATAAGCATAGGTATCCTGGTGGGAACTTTCCAGAGGAGGGGATGCTTGAACTGCATCTTGAGTTGGCTGAACAGACGTCACAGGGAGGGAGATTGGAAAGAGAAGGACAATTAGACAGAGCCGTGCTGGTGCCTTTGAGGGTGTTTGACGGAGTGGAGGGAGCACGATGGAGGGATGCTCCGGTAGAAGAGCCAGGCGAGGTAAGCAGGGCCAGACCATGACGTATCTCGTACAGCAGTCCATGTGAATACGGGGTTCTTTTTAACGGAAGGCAATTGGGAGCCATCGAAGGATGTTAAACTCTGGAGTGGCGTGATGGTTTTTGCGTTTTAGACACGCCAGTGGCAGCCAGTGAGAAGAGAGACGTGGAGAGAATAGTTCTGGAAACAGGGAGATCTGTTCAACAGCCTCCATTTTGCTGAAACTTCTAGGCCTCCTTTCCCAACAAGAGCAGCCTGAGTCCTTTCTGGATGGTACAGGGAAGGTTCTGCGAGGGTGCAGAGCAGTTAGTGTCGATCAAAATCTGCAGCAGGATCCAGCTCAGCAAACACTGCCTGAGTACTGATGACCCGGAACACACGGTTGCGAATGAGCCCCTTACTTACTGTGTGGTCTTAAGCTAGCTGCTTAACTTCTCTGAGATTCTATTTCCTTGTCTATCAAAAAAAAAAAAAAAAAAAAAAAAAAAAAAAAACCAAAAAACAAAAAAACACTCCTAATACTTACCTTCCTCTGCTTGGGTGAGTAAAATAGCTGCTCTGAGCAGATAGGATAAGCCGACCAGCAGAGACTAGATTGATGACTCATTGGATGACTGAATGACTGGATGACATCTCAGATTTTCCCCTCCTGTACTAAACGTGTAATCATCATAGATTTGAAAATGGCAGGCCCAGTATTTTGGGAGATGTTACCCATGGATGTATCCTTACTGCCTTTGGAAATAAGTTTAATTCTTGTAGTAAAAAAAAAAAAAAAAAAAAAAAAACAAGGGCAGACCTTCCCACAGGGATTGCAGAAGTTTCTGTTCGGTCATTAATTAAAACAACATGCCTGGAAGTCCAGCGGCTGGGTGGCTCTCTGCTCTCAGGGCCCAAGAGGAAGTATGTGATCATAAATTGCTTTGGAATGAATTGACTGGGGGTTTTCCATATGACACCAAGGGCTTAAGAGATGAGCTTTTGGCCCAAGTGCAAAGGATGCTGTCCAGCTGGTTTGTGCAGCCTCCAGACGGGTTCGTCTGAGCTCCTTTTCATGTTCTGGTCCCACAAGCTGACCATCCCTTGCCCGGGTGGTAAGGCAGAAGGAAAGCCTGAGGGTGGGACAGTAGGGAGCTGGTGCCCACCTACAGGTGCACCCCCCAAAATGCAGTGATATAAGGTACAATGGTTCAGAGCTTAGTCATTGGAGGCATCTGGGTTTGAGTATGGCTTGCTCACTTACTAGCTGAGTAACCATGGGCAAGTGACCCAACTTCTCTGAGCTATAACTTCCATTTGCAAAAAAACTGGGCATACCTACCCCTCTCCTATAAAATGGGGGTACACCTGCTCCTACAGTTATAGATGAAATAGAACACATGTGCAAAGCACGTCCTCACTGTAATGAGTTTATGACACACGGTTAATAAACAAAAGCTATTATTACTTATAAGGAACATCCATAAATTGGGGTCTGTCCATCAGTGAGTTACCCTTTCCATCAGCAGCCTGATTTCCTTTTGGGCAACTCCTTTTCCTGATCAGGTGTAGTCTTGGTGCCCTCTGGTGTGATGTCTGCCCACCTGGAGGCTCGGCCCACCTGACTCTTCCTGTCAACACTGCAGACAGCCATGAAGTGAGCATGTGACCTGAGTTTGGTCAATCAGAATCTCTCTCCTGGGATTTTGAATCAGGTACAGCACTGTGAGGTCAGGAAAATCAGTGGGGCAGCGCCCAAGGAAGACAGCCTTCTCTTCTGTCCTGCTGGTGCCCTAAAACATTCCTACAAAGTCAAGGCCACAGTCCCTTTCTGAGGCTTGCAGCCAAACAATTGAAACATTATCCTCTGCCTCTAAGAAATCCGTGTCTCCTTTCACAGCCTCCTCCTTCTCTCTCACTCTCTCTTTTTTTTTTTTTTTTTGACAGGCAGAGTGGACAGTGAGAGAGACAGAGAGAAAGGTCTTCCTTTGCCGTTGGTTCACCCTCCAATGGCCGCTGCAGCCAGCGCGCCGTGCTGATCCGATGGCAGGAGCCAGGTACTTATCCTGGTCTCCCATGGGGTGCAGGGCCCAAGTACTTGGGCCATCCTCCACTGCACTCCCTGGCCACAGCAGAGAGCTGGCCTGGAAGAGGGGCAACCGGGACAGAATCCGGGGCAACCGGGACAGAATCCGGCGCCCTGACCGGAACTAGAACCTGGTGTGCCGGCGCCGCAAGGCAGAGGATTAGCCTAGTGAGCCGCGGCGCCGGCTCCTCCTTCTCTCTCGACTCCAAGGTGCACCCCTTGCTCTGCCTCAGAGTGGCCATTCCATGGTCCTGCATAGGATGTTCTCCAAACACAGCCTAGATGCTCACAGCTTCCTGCATGTCTTCAAGATGTCTTTCTGCCTGGATGCCATCTCCAACCCCCACCCTAAAACAGGCACGGTTCAGCTTACTCTTCAAGCCCCAATGTTGCTCCCTTTGGGAAACTGTCAATGACTGTCCCTGACCCAGCAGTACAAAAACATTTCTGTTCCTCCACCTTCTGGGGAAGGTGTTACTGCACCTGCCTTGTTGTCATCCACTATTTGCTGCCATCGGGGCTGTGTGCTCCCCTGGGGTTGGGCTTGTCAGCTTTGTGTCTCCGGTACCTGGCCGAGAGCAACAACACAAAGAATTGTTGAATGAATATGAATGAATGAATGAATGAATGAATGATAAGTCTTACAAATGTATGAATTACACACTGTGAGCAAGTATTTCTACTCGAGGCATGTCCAATTTCAGAACAGTAGGCCTCCCAGTTCACCCAGTGGTGAGCATTCCATCTTTGTTTCAACTATCCACGTTGACACTCTAGATCGATCTAAAATTTTAAGATCGTTGTCTCACTGCTAAACAGCGGAATCACAAAGCACCATTTATATGGCCCTAACCTCATGCCAACCACCATATAAAAATTAACTCGTTTAATCCTCACAATACAGCCATGAAGTAGATCCAGTTTTCCCAGTTCCACAGATGAGGTGCAGTGAGGTCACCTGCCCACCATTACAGGGCTAACAAGGGGAAGAGCTGAGTTACCTGCCACAGGTGTTTATGACACTGCTTCCTCTCGAGGCCCGGGGGCTTGAACAGAGTTGTCAGCTCACTCTCTCGGGGCTCAGCCTGATTTTGCAACTTGGGGGTGGGAAGCACGAGAAGCTGTGCCAAGCGTGGAGATCTGTCACCTTGAAAGAGGCATTGCCAGTGAGGGCAGAGCACTGACACAACAGAGCTGCCTTTTGAGCGAAGTGCCCGCGGGCAAGTGATGCAGAGGGCAGAGAATCCTGCCAGGAGATCTGAGCGTTCTGAGCCACCGAGATACCCAGAGATAACCCTTGTGCCGGTGATTGTCACATTATTAACCTTGACCGAATTCATGGAGCTGGAGTCTGTAGGCAGCGGGGGGTCATGGCTTCATGTTCAAGTTTTGAAGTCGAAGAATCCAGAATGTCAGACCTGGCCTAGCCGTCTGCTGCTGCTGTGTGTGAACTTGGGCAAATTCCTTAACCTCTGGATGACTCAGCTTCTTTATAGGTAAAATGGGGCATGATAAAAGCCTCCATAGGGGGCTGGCACTGTGGTGTAGCAGGTAAGGCAGCCGTTTGCAGTGCCAGCATCCCATATGGGAACCGGTTCAAGTCTGGGTCGCTCCACTTCAGATCCAGCTCTCTGCTATGGCTTGAGAAAAGCAGTAGAAGATGGCTCAAGTCCTTGGGCCCCTGCACCTGCATGGGAGTCCTGGAAGAAGTTCCTGACTCCTAACTTCGGATCAGCATATCTCTGATCAAATGGGGAGTGAACCAGTGGATGGAAGACCTCTCTATCTATCTCTACCTCTGCCTCTCTGTAACTCTGCCTTTCAAATAAATAAATAAATCTTTTTTACAAAAAGTCTCCATGTCATAGAATGGTTATGAAAATTAAATGAAATAATAACATGGGAATTACTTGGTATGTCTGGCACCTACCTATTAAGTGTTAATATTATGCAAATATTAATATATAAATTTATGCTAATTATGGTAGAATGAGTGACCATTGGCACTTTGGGTCTCTGAGGGAGCAAGAGCACAGCCCCTGGGAATGAACCTGCAGTCCCACCCCTGGCCACCCAGGTCTGCTGGCTTGGAGCACAAGCTAGGGTCTGTGGTTTGCACACCCCATTATGATGTGGTGACGGCCGCAGCTCGGAGGGTCCTTCCGTACAGCAAATCCAATATTTATTTTATTACTCTTTCCCTTCTCCAAATTTCCAGTTTAAAAAATAAAAACTCATTAAATGACGTTTGATCAAAACAGCCTGTTTTATTGCTTGTGCCTTCTGCCAAAGAGCCATGCTGCCACACAAATCCTGAGCTGCGTGTGGCAAAGCTCGTGCCAGTCTCATCCCCGACGAGGAGAAAGGGGGCACGACCTCCCCAGAGTCTACTGGTTCCCAGGGTCCTGCCCCCCAAGCCTGGCACAAGGATTGCCACCAACACAGCCAACTCTGGTTTCAGACCCAGAGAGTCCACAACCACTTCTTGTAGAAACCAGACTTTTGGGACTGGTGTTGTGGCAAAGCAGGTAAAGCCATTGCTTACGATGCTGGCATCCTATATGGGAGCCGATTTGAGTCCTGGCTGCTCCAATTCCAATCCAGCTCCCTGCTAATGGCCTGAGAAAGCAGCAGAAGATGACCCAAGTCTTTGGACCCCTGACACCCATTTGGAAGACCTGGAAGAAGCTCCTGACTTCTGGCTTCAGCCTGGCCCAGCTCTGGTTGTTGTGGACATTTAGGGAGTGAACCAGCAGATGGAAGATTTTCTCTAACTATGCCTTTCAAATAAAAAAAAATCTTTAAAGAGAAAAAGGAACTAGACTTTATTACAAGGCTCTCCATTAGTCACAAAAAAAACCACAAATATTTACAAACAAATTGCAAGCAGGTAGACGCATCTACCTATTTCAGCTTTTCATAACCACAGTCTACCCAGCTCCCAGGTCAGACCCATTCTCCGAGCTGTCTTTACGTTGACCACTGGGGAGGTGGTGAGCGTAAGCCTCAGAAGGCCTCACCATGCACACTTAGGCCACGTCCATCAGCCCTCTCCATGCAGGATTTCACAAGACCAAAATCACTCTCCTGCCAGCCTCTCTCTCCTCTGTTAGTGCCAAGTCCCAGGACGAGAGAGCGAGGCACTGAACATTTTCAAAAGGCAAAGACCACAGAATGGGGGGACCTCTTGGGAGGTGTAGGTGTCCCCTCTGCACAGCTGGCATCCATGTGAACTCCCACCTCGGGGAGAAGGAACACTTTGTAATGCAACACTGCATGGAAGTACTGACTTATGCCTTCACTCAGCGGGCAGCTGGTAACCTGACCGCAGGAATCCGGGACAGGAATGGGCCCACGGCATACTCGGGGTCCTTCCTCAGGTATGCTGAGCGCTGTATGCCTCAAGGGGAAGCCCCAGCACCCCTTTGTGGTCGGAGGCAAACAAGACCTCTTCTGCCCTACGCATCTTTGGAGCCATCCTGAAGAGATGGATGGAAACGCAGTCCCTAAAATGTAGACCCCACAGTGCCTGCCTGTTTGCTTCACAAAGATTGAACGTCATCTAAAGATTCTAATTAGGAAACCCCTCTCCTGGGGGTGCAGGGGAGACCAGGGCCTTACAAAGCTACATTTTGCCTCGCCTGGATGCTTGTAAAACTCCCTCCCTGCCACCCCCCACCAGCCAAAAAAACCCATCAACTGAAGCACCACCCCCCTCCCCAGGTCTCCTGGACTTTCATCTTGTTCCTAGGATCCAGCAAAGTAAATAAGACGTCCACCTAGATAATGGAAACCCCACCAGCTCTCAGTTAGTGCCTTTTCATGCCAATTAAACACATTTTATACAGTCATCCTGGATGCATCAATGACTGCATCTCCAGACGCCAGTGGGGCTGCGGCAGAGGAAATGTATTTCACGCGAGTTTTCTCTCTGTCTTATTCTAACCGCTTGGCAACGGCCTCAGTTGGAAACATTGATTCTGAAAGATATATATGGATATGTAAACTGATGAACCAGCTTGAGTGCTGCTGATTCCTGATAAAGACCTCAGAGTGCCTAATTTGAATGAATCCTTCCTTCATTAATGGAAATCCAACGTAGAGCATAAAAAAATCTTGACAGATGCATTTATTGGGCAAACATACATTTGTCTATGCCAAGCCAATTGAACATGCAATCATATTGGGTCGGGGTTATAATTGATAACGATTCGACAATTATTACTTCACTTAGGTGTGTGTTGTCTGCCAGAGTTCCTTGGAGCACCTCGAGAGGTTGTTCCCCCCAAGGTGAAGAGCCAGAGGGAAGTATGCAGACGTACAGGGGGGCTCCAGAAAGCTCACCAGAAAACTATGCACGGCTTTTCAAAAATTTTCATAGCAAAAGAAACATATTTTTAAATTCCATTTTCCATTAGTTTTCGGTTTTGGTTTCTTGCTTATTGGTTTTTTGTTTTTTTTTTTTTTTTTGGTTCCTTTGTATATGAGGTGACCTCAGAATAGTGGGTCACTTCTGAGATGAAGAGCAAGATATACTTGCAGCCCCTCCCCCCACCCTCATCCTCCTCTGCTTTACAAAGCAAAAAGGAAGGGTGGCTGATGTAGTAAACATTGGAAAGGGAACAAAAGATGTCAAATGTTAAGACCCAGGGATTCAACAAAATCAGGTTACTGATTAGCCAGTGTGTTGGTAACCTGAGGTCTGTGGTCACCAAATACCAGCCTTGTGCCGCTCAGAGTTTATGGGCCGATTTCTCCCAGGACGTGTGAGCCTGTCCTGCCGCCGCCAGCGGACCCGCCAGGGGCCGGCCAGCCCGGAGTGACAGCGACTCAGCGTCTGGAAGCCCCACTGGGCTGTGAAATGAACAAGGCCCCGTGTGCCCCCGGATCGGGCCTGTGCGAGCCCCAGGGCCTCCGGGAGCGAGCATCTCCCTGCTCCCAAAGAGCTGACGTATAGTCTGCCTTTAAGACAAGACTACAATTGCAAATCCGAGAATATAAATTACACTTTCATCTTTCTTTGGTTTTCTTTCTTTTGCTTCAGTTTTCATTCCAGGATAAACTTTCCTGTCAAAGGGACATTTCTGATGTGTCAAATTCAGCACTGTAATGAACAGGTTGACAAATGTGGAAGGTGAGCAGACATTTGGGTCTGGCGCAGCTGCCTGCAGCCCGAGGAAATGGTGACTTTCACAAGGATAACGAGGCTTTGAAAGATGGCGAAAATGTCGCCATCAACCTGCCCTTCTGCTACTTAGTAATTAGATAATTAGTCAGGCCCTAATTATGGGATCAGGGTGCAGGAAAACAATTAGCTGAAAGAATTACTACATAAAACTGAAAGCGAGATTCCAGAAAACAATATTTAATTTTATGATATTAATATTTGCAGCA